>NC_031773.1:47053444-47148790 GCF_001522545.3 Parus major | reverse complement strand
GGGGCCGTGGTGGGGCAGGAGGGAAGGGCGGGAGCAGCCCTGGGGCCGCTCCGGGGGCATCGCGGGACGGGGCGGAGGTGGCCGGTGCTCGCTCCCTCCTGGGCAGCCGCGGTGGCCGAGAGCGGGGCGGGCAGGGAGGTCCCGGGACACCTCCTTGGAGCCTGGGTTAAAGGGCTGTGCCCGACGGGCTCTGCCTGCCCTCGGCGCCTGCTCGCCCCGCGCTGGAGCCGCGGGAGGAGCGGACCTCCGCGGCTCCTGGGAGCTGCCGTCCCCCCCGAGGGTTCGCTCCTCCCGTGTGCCGCCTGCTACGTCCGCTGGACACGGCTCCGGGTGGGTTTCCCGCAGCGCGGCCGGGGTAGGCTCGCCTAATCCCCTTTGCGCTCCACGGTCCCTGTGTGATTGCTTTTACTTTCAGCCGAGCTTGCGGGAGAATCCCCATCTCCCTGTGCCAGCGGCCTCCCGAGCCCCTCAGGGTGCTTCTTGAACCTCTCCTGCACGACGGGAGACACGAGGGTGGGCTGGGATGGACCGATCCCTGCTGGAAACCACAGCAGGAAATCGGGGCTGCCAAACCCTGTGGTACGAGAGCTTCTGGGCTTGGTGGTTGAGAGACTTTGGAGACGAGCAGGTGTAAATGGCCAGTGCCGTTTCCACTGGAGCAGCTGGTCCTGTAAGCCCCATATCGATGTGTCCTCCTAGAGGAGTCTGAGCAGCAGTGTTTCACTTCTGAGGTTTTTGGTTCACCTGTAAGAAGATATTAATCCTCATCTGGTTGTTGGAGGAGAGTCTCAGAAATGGATTCGTGGGGGAGGGAGTTTTCATTCCTTGTTTTGCCACAGCATGCTCCTGGTGAAGGATGATGCTTTTCCCCCTACATTTCAGTGCCTGCAGAGGGAAGGTGGGGGGATCATGCAAAAGTTTCTCCTGGGAACCAAAGCATTGCAGCATGGCTCTGCCCTGCAAGCTCATTAGGTGAATAAATCTCAGGGATGCTTCGTTCAGATGGGGCTCCTGCAGGAAAATTTATAAAGTAATCGAGAACATTTTAATGGGAAGTACTAACCATCTATTACACGGCATCTGTTATCATGTCTTTGGAAAAACACATCTAAATTAAGAGGTTGGGAGACAGTGAGACAGACTGGTGGGCTTGCTGCTGAAACAGCCAGCTGGCCAGGGCTGCAAGGCAATGTTGGTGGAAACTCCTTTCCATCTGTAGCATCAGGCCAGGCCCTGGCTCCCTGGACTGCACTGGGAGCATCAGGCAGAGCTGTCTTTGGCAGAAATCAATTCAGGGAGGAGCAGGGAGGGGAGAGAGGAGCAGCTCTGCAGTGTTTCTGTCTCATCCCTCAGCAGGTGTGAAGACATGAGAGAGAGTTTGTTGGGAGAGCATGGAGGAACATCTGCAAGGAGCTTTGGCACCTCTGCTGTTGCATAGTGTGGCCTGGAGAGGAGGGAATGTCCTCTGCTGTTAAAGTGTGGTGAAATTGCCAGGGCAGCTAAAGGAAATAAATCTGAGCTGGTCCCACATGGCATCAGTAGCCCCAAGTTCCCTGTGGGTAAGAGAAACAACTGGGCCCTGCTTCATTTTCACCGGCATGTTTTAGCCCTGATAGACAATGGCAAATAAATAGCTTCAATGTGAGAATGAGTGCCAGCAGATCAGATGAAAAAGTGGTGGGCTTCCAGTATGGCATGGTTCTCCAGTCCTCTCCTTGTCCCGTGGGACAATCTTTAGGGCTGATGTAAAAGGATCTAAATACATTTGCATTGAGAACGTTGACCATCTCTACCCCAGTATCTGCTGTTGTGTCTCTGAAGAAGCCCATCACTGTTCTGAGACTCGGAAGCAGCCAGGTGGACCTTGTGCTGCAGCAGCTGGCTGGCTGGCAGCTGCTTCAGCCAATAGCTTTGCTCTGCTGCTGCCTTGATCAGGGCTTTTTGCAGCTCCTGTGGAACATCCTTTGGCCACCCAACTCCAGTGTTGGAAATGGGGGATACAGCAGACCCTGCCCTCCCAGCTGGGACTGCCACAGGCAGCATGGCAGAGCTGTTGTGGGCAGCCTGTCTGCTTTTTGCCTTCCAGCTTGGTCTGGAGGCCACTGGCTACTTCCAGTGTCTCTTTCCAGTTCTCCATGAGCATGGCAAATAGCCAGCCTGGTCCTTATGGTGGTGTGTTTGATCTGAGGGGCAAACAGGAGCCCAAGTCCCAGGGCAGTCACTCTTTGTGCTTTTGCATTGCTGCACTTCCTTCTCCCAGAGAGCTTGGGGGCTCTGCAGAGGACAGACTTACCTCACTGAGCCAGGCCCTGGGTCCTTGTGCCATGGTTTTTGGCAGGGTGAAGCTGTCTCGTGGAAGCTGACCAGGCTGGTGAGTCCAAGAGAACATCTGTTTGCCTGGGCTGGAGAATTTTCCTTACAGCCTTGGCTTGCTGGTGTGCTTTGTGGCATTCAGGACAGCTGGAATACGGCTTAAGCCTCACATTGCAGTGGGAAGAAGGGACAGACCCCAAGCCTAGCATAAGGGTTTGTGCTGCCATCCTGGCTCTGCACCGTGTCAGAAGCATGGGGCATGTTGCTGAGCCCACACCAGGGGCAGCCAAGTCTTCTTCAGTAATGCTGGTTGTATTTACTCTGGTCTGTTCCTTTCCAGAGGTGTTGCCTTTTACAAAGCACAACAGCAAAATATTTCAGAGGGTTTTTCATGTTTGTCTAACGCTGTTCCCCTGCCTTTGCCAGGGGTGTGAAGATGCTTGGCTTGGTCTCGGCAGGAGGTGCATGGTGGGAGCTGCTGCTGATCCTTGCAGTGCTGGGAGAGCTGCTGGTGCTGCCTGCTTTACCTTTTGTGGCTTGGAGTTGAATAAATTATATTTGTTTAAAAAAGAAAAGCAACAAGAAAAGAACAAGAAGGGATTTAGTTTTGTCTCACTGTTAGGGCATTACAGAGACAGGTTTGGCTGGGCAGGCAGACTCAGACTCAAGAGGGCAGTGGGTCATAGGGTGAGGTCAGCTCTGGTGGCCTTACGCATCTCTGGTGGCCTTTCCTTTGGGAGCAAGAGGTGGCTCAGACAATGCCTCTGAAGGAGCTGTTGCTTCTGTAATTGCCAGTGGCCTGTGCTCTGCTCTGTGGAAGCCTCGTGCCTGAGGACAGACCACCTTGAGTTCTGCTGCCTGGGGACTGAGCTACTGCTCTCCTTTTCCGGGTATAGATTGTCCAAGAGGGTCCTCATTCTCAAGGACTATTTCCTCCAGCTGTTGACTTTGTCTGAGGGACCTGTGTGGTCAGGAGGAGCTCTGCCCAAGAACATCCCTTCAAAGCCTCAGATGCTGCCTGGGAAGGGGCTTGTTTGGAGGGGGAAGTTACCACCAGATCACCTAACTGTTTTTTTTTCGGCCTGGGACCTGCAGGCGGCGCCCAGCTTGTAGTGAGGGAAAGGGTCCAGGTACCAATACCCAAAGTGGTGAGTGGAGGTTGCTGAACTGGTTGCACAGGGGCTTGAAGGAGAGATGGATTTCAACCCCTCACTGATCCTACTCTTCCTTCCAGACCTGCTGTTGTGGTTGTTGGGCTGCTTTGCCTCACAAACCCTGTAAAAAGCTAGCTGTTATTTTTGGAAGGAGGGGTAGGACTTATTTTTTTCTGCTGGGTCAGATGCCTGGAGGCTGGCAGTGCAGGCAGGTAGAGAGAAGAGGGAGACCAGGGCTTCACTTGCAGGGCAGAGCAGGCTGGGACATCACCATGTGGCTCTGCTCTGGCCACTGTATCCCTCAGACCCATCATGGGGACAAGGGATGGGCAAGGACCCTGGTGCCAAGGGCAGTGTGTCATCAGTCCCAAGTGGCTCAGGTGACTCCTCCTTTTGGTAAGTCTCCTCACTGATCATTGGTTTTGTTGGTCTGTTTTCTTTTAGGCTGCAGTGGCCAACATGGATTTTCTCTTCATCTGCCCCTTTCTGCTGGCATTGCTGCTGTCCCAGGGCAGCTTCACAGACCTGGAGAAACAGAGAGCTGACTCTGGCTTGGAAATCTGTATCCTCTGCAGCCTGCCCCTCGTGACCACGTATGCACTAATGGCTACAGAGGCTGGAGGGAGCACATGACAGGGAAAGGGTCAGAGATCGTGGAAAGGGGCACAAGGCAGTGGAAAAGAGAGGATGCAGAAGCACTGGGAAGTTGCTGCTTTGTCCTTCTGTAGATGGGCTTTAGCCAAGCTCCTGGGTTTGCTAACCAAGTGCCTGGCTTGGTGCAGGAGCAGAAATGGCAGTGGTGCCTGGTTTTCTTCCTGCCCCATTGTGCACACATTGTGCCCCACTGAGCACATTTCCCAGTCTGCTCTTGGAAGTGGCATGGCCAGCCAGAAGGCAGAGCACACCTGCACTTCTCAGTGATTTGGGGTCACCATCTGGGACAGTGGAAGAGGACTCCTGGGCTTGTGGCACTTGGTCTCCTCAGTGCCACAGGTACCTTTTCCCCATGAGGATGTGGGCTAATGCAAGCCCTTCTTAGCACACAGCAGCATCCCCTGGTGAACAGGCAAAGTATGAAAAGATAATGAGTATGTGGAGACACACAGGGAAGGTGGCAGTTCATGTTCCTCCTCCAGCCCATCAGCAAGAGACTGGACTGGCAAGTAGAAAGCTCTCCACAAGCTCTTAACATTGTTAAGGGTCTGCTGGGGTGTTTGGGCGAGGGGTTTCCTGGAAATCTGTGCTTCATCCTGGCTCAGGTGCTGCCCCTCAGACACCTCATGGAGAACTGGGGGCGCTGGGATGGTACCGGGGGCCCGGTGGAGGGCGGAGAGCAGCAGTGTGGTGAGAGAGTGTCGGCAGTGCCCTTGACAGTGCTGCAGATAAGAAGCTGTTCGAGGTGAAGCGCAAGGACCAGATGAATGCTCTGAAGAACTTGATTGAGCTCAATGACATCAACCAGCAGTACAAAATCATTGACATCATGCTCAAGGGACTCTTCAAAGTAAGCCACAGTGCAGGCTGCACTCTGAGCCCACAAGGGTGGGTGGGAATGGGAAGGGTTGGGGGCTTCTGTGGAGCGTGTGGCAGGTGAGCTTTAGGACCTGAAGGGAGGATGCCATGGGGTTTCAGTGAGGCAGCTGTGGCAGCACCTCCAGGGTGCAGGGTTAGGCTGGAAGGACAGGGCAGTAACTGAGGGCTCTGGCAGGTGCTGGAGGACTCCCGTGCTGTGCTCATTGCTGCCGATGTGCCTCCTGATGGGCCCTTCCCTCAGGATGAGAAGATAAAGGATGGTAGGTCCTTTCTGGCTTTTACTCCCCTCCCTTTTTCTGGTGCTCTGGTGCACCACAGACATTCTTCCTGGGATCAGTGCTGGGGTAGGTACAAAACTCCTATGCATCCAGACCAGACCTGGGCTGGTCCCTGTCTGTTGGGGACCCTGTTGCTGCCTCTCTGACCAATTCATACTGGAGAGCCTATGGGTTTGCCCTCAGCCTGTGCTGGTGACTGTCCCCACAGCATACTCCCACGTGGTGGAGAACACTGCCTTCTTCGGGGACGTCGTCCTGCGCTTCCCCAAGATCGTGCACCACTACTTTGACCGCAACTCCAACTGGAACAGCCTCATCCGCTGGGGCATTGGCTTCTGCAACTTGACGGGTGTGTTCGAGCAGGGACCCCACTCCCAGGTCCTGCGGCTGGTATGGCTCTTCGTCCCTCTGCCGTGAACCCTTTCTGCTGCTAGGCTGGTGGGGTGTGGATTTTGGGGTAAAAGGAAAGCAGGGCTCCCCCATATCTGGGGGCTGTCCTTGGGCTGAGGGATAGGGGTAGAGCATAGAGCATGGACGGGACTGGTGGGAGAGTAGGGGACCCTGGTCACATAGCTGGGGGATGTGAGTGGGAGGCACCACTCCCCAGTGAGGTCTCCCCTTTGCTCTGCAGATGGCTCAGGAGCTAGGAATCAGTGAGAAATCACCCGATTACCGCAATCCCTTTAAAACGGACCAGTCAGAGGTAAGATGGCAATGCTGCCGGCTTGCCTCATGGGCTTCCCCATACGTGTTGCAGCTGCAGGCAACTGGCTGGGGAATGAAATGGGGGGCTTGTGGGAAATGGCCAAAAGCCTCTGTCACTGAATAAGCATGGCTGAAACACAAACACTGAATTTCCCATCGATGGTCTACTTTGGGCACCTGGTGCCCTCTCTTCCCTTCTGTGGCCACTGCCTTGTGGTTGAGACCGTTTGCCTCGTGCTGCATCTGTGCTCAAAGCTGCCTGGGCTATGAGGCTTGTGTGTTGGCTTTGGTGGTTTGGAGGGGTTGTGCCTCTGGGAGGCAGTGGGCGCTCGCCCATGCTGACCCCTTGCTGTCAATCCACAGTTTTTCCCCAGTGCTGACACCTTTCAGAAGGCGCTGCGGGATGAGGAGAAGAGGAGGAAGAAGGAAGAGAAGCGGAAGGAGATCCGCAAGGGCCCACGCATCTCCCGCTCACAGTCGGAGCTGTAGCACACTGGGACTGGTGCCTTGCAGTGGGGGTGACACCACTGGGACACAGAGCGGCTTGCTCCCTTCTCGGCAGCCTTGGGCCGATGCCTGGCCGTTCTCTTTCCATTTGTGCCGTGGGTTTTGTTTTGTTGCCTTTCATTTTTATTCAGTGGAGGTTGGGTGGTGGTGCTGGTGGGTTGCCCCAAAGGGGCTAAAATGGGATACACCTTTCCACAGAGGTAAAGCACAGATGGGACAGCACTGGGGCCATCCCCTGGTCAGGGTGTTACTGCCTGTGGGGAAATAGGGGGTGGGGGACATGCCTCTGGTGGAGCCAGGGATCCCTCCTCACTGCAGCACACCCCACGCTGAATGTACCTCCTCCAACACGGGTGGGCTGGGGAGTGCATCACACCAAACAGCCTCATGAGCAATGCTGCTTCTCTCAGTTTTGCTTTTCGTTTTGTTAAACGAGTGATCTCATTGGCACCCCCCACCGGGTTCTACCTGGTCTCTGCACAGCTGCTACCTCTGCCAGATCAGACCTCCCCTTTTCCCAGTGGCTGTTTCACTGAGCAACATGCGTTTCATTGTCCAGATGTAGCTGAAAATGCCGATGGCAGCTGTTCCTGGCCGATGGCATCCCGTGGCTACCACAGGTCATTCCCGCAGAGAGGTGAATGCCCGGTGAATTTTTGGACAGGAGGAATTTCGGTACTTGGCCTCTTTGCAGCCAGTGGGTGGCTGTAGTGCAAGCAGTGCTGATGCTGAAGATGCTGGGGAAGCAGCCCTGAGCCATGGAGAGCCCGTCCTGCAGCCCATGCCCCATCCCTTCTCTTTGGGGCTCATCCTCTCTAAATGAGTCCCCAAAGGGCTCTGTCAGGGGACAGCCAGGTGAGCGCATGTGGCGATAGCAGGGCTGAAGTAGGGAGGGAGCCAACTGGAGGGGCTGTGACCCGACACAGCCACCCTGCGACTCCTCACCTGCGCTGATGGCCTCGCACCAGAGCGGGCTCCTGCAGAGGGGCCTTCCCCAAGGAGCGTGTGCTCTGTGCCGGGCTGGCGGCTCACAGCCTTTGAGGAAAGGGAAACGTCCCGAATTTTTTAACAGCAGAGCCAAGTCCCTCCGATGAGGGGAGGGGGGGTGGCAATGGGCGCATTTGTTTTTTCTTGAATAAAATTGACTTTACTATTTTTTTTATTTTTTTTTTTTAAGTAGAAGAATCCTGGCTCTTGCTCCCGTTCCTGGGGGGAGCGGGTGTGCGCCAGAGAGCGTCGAGGCTGGTCCCTCAGGAGGTGAGGGTCCGTGGGCGCTGCGGAGGGAAGGGCAGTCCCCGCGCTCCGTCCGGCTGTCCTTTCCGCCGCGCATCCTGCCGGCACCGCGGGGCGCGAGCGCTGCCCCGGCCGCGCTTCCCGTGGGCGGCGGCGGCGGTGCCGCTCCCACGCGCGGCGCGGCCCCGCCCCCTCATGAATATTGCGCGCGGCGGGGGCGGGGCGGGCTATGCTAATGCAGCTGCTGATCGCTGACGCGCCATCACACCACGCGCCGCCGCGGCCGCCGATTGGCCGGGGGCGACCTGGTCTCATTGACAACAAACCGCGGGGGGTGCGCGCGCCGGGGCCGCGGGGGCGGGGCCGCGGGGGCGGGGCCGCGGGCCGGCCCAAGATGGCGCGGGGTCGGCGGCGCCCGCCGGCAGCGGCAGCAGCCTCCGCTTGAGCGCCCGGGGCGGCGGCGGGCCCTGCGCGATGGAGGGCGGCGAGCTGGCCGCCGAGAGCATGGACACCCTGACCGAGCTGGGCGACGAGCTTACCCTGGGCGACATCGACGGTAGGCGCCGCGCGAAGGAGCGGGGGGGTGGGGTGGAGACGGCGCGCGTGGGCTCCCCACGCGTGCTGAGGGGAGCGCTCGGGTGTCCCCGCGGCTGCCGGGCCGGGAGGCGGGGGTGGGCGCTCCTTGGACCGTGTTCCTGGAGTGTTCAGAGTGGGTGCGCTTCCCACGCGGTGCGGGCTGCCACCCCGTCCCGGGTGGGTACAGGCGGGGCTGCGGAGCGCGTCCCGCCGGGCAGCGCTCGCCCGGCCGGCCGGCGGCCACGCGTGTCTCCCCTGCCAGGGGAGCGCTTCTGAGCGACTGTCGTGGAGCTGCCCCACGCCCGGAGGCCGTAGCCGCAGGAAGGCGATGGGAATGTGGGGGTCCGAGCCCACCTTTCCACCGGTGGCCGTCGCGGGAAGGGGTCGGGGAAGGTGCTGACCGTGTCTCCCTGCTCCTGCCGCAGACCCGCGGGGCAAGCGGCGCTGCCCGCGTTCCCCTCGTGTTTCCTCGTGGCTCTCTTAAAGTAGGTGCTAAACGATGGCTGAAGCTGTGCCTCCGCTGCTGCCCGTGGCAGGCCGAGCCTCCCAGCCCTCCCGCACCGAAACAGCTCAAACTGCTTACATTTCCCATTTTCCCTGTCATCCTAAAACTTTACTGCATCGCTGGCACAGCACAAACCTGTGAGAAAACCCCTGTTTTCCACCGAAGTGCAGCAAAATGAAGCGCCTGCGTGTGACGCCCGTTTTATGTATATTTTTGGCGACACCAAGCAGCTCCCGAAAACCCCACTTAAAATGACATTTCTCGCTGTGGTCTGTGCTGTAGGCTGGTGAAGATGAGCTCCTGCTTTAGCTCACTGCTCTGCTGGGCTATAATCCTAAACAGAGCTCAGTTTTGGGGGTGTCCGAAATATCCTTGTTTAGCAGCTGGGAGATAAAATTTAGCAGTACTTTTAGGTTTCAAATTGACACTGATTTGCCACGTAGCATGGGGCAAAATTTATACTCCTTTTTTTCTTTTGACATGAAAGAAGAGCGAACCTTATGAGAGTGCAATGGGCTTATTTATTGCTCATAAAGTTTGATAGTGCACATTGAAGGTGGTGTTTGCTGTTGTTTAGGCACCACCACGTAATGAGTTCTCAGGTTCCATACGGAAACTGAGACGAATTGATGAACCCAGCAATGGCTCTGAACTGAGGTGTGCCCTGGGAGGTGTGATTCAGAGCGATGAGTAACTTAGGAAAACAGCTTCACTTTCCTCCCCACCTCCAGGGGTGGATTTTCCTGGGGAAGGCAGGGGGAAGATACGTGACAATCCTGCTTTTTTTGTGCTCCAGCATGGATTCATCTCAGGGTTTGAAATTTTGCAAGGATTTTCATTTGGTCTTTAAGTTGTCTTGTGGGTGTTCCCCTCCCATTCAGACTGAACGCTCCTCACTGCCTGTTGTGTAGATTTTTATTTTTTTGTGGCAGATGTGCTCTGGGATGCCAGTGTTCACTGGGATCATCCTTCAAGGCAAGGCACAAGGGTGGCCAGGGGGACCCAGTGCTGAGCCCAAAGGCTCTGTCTCTTGCTCCAGCACAAGCTCCTCCACCAGCCATGGGCATCTTCCTGCTGGCAGGGCACTGCTGGGTAACGTGGGAGCATGAGGTTTGAATCAGCTGGAGGTCAAAGCACATCAGGGTTCAGGACATAGAGGTTGTTGAGGTTGGGATCTCCTGCTTTATGTTTCTCAGAGTACAGCATCTCCAGGAGTGTGAGGAAGAGCAACCTCTATTCTGTAAGAGCTGAGCCACAGCCTGGGAGAGGCTGCTGAAGCCCAGACCTTGCCTTTCTGTCAGGTGTTCAGGCCCTGGGCTGATGAAAGTGGTAGGAGCCCTTGGTGGGCTCAGTTTTGGTTTTGTAATACCTTGTTGACATTTTTTAGCCTTGGGTTGGGCTGGGGTTTTTTCAGGTGCTCTGGTGACACTGGGTTTATCACTGATGGCTCCAGAAGCACCTGAGGTTTCTCACAGTGAGTGTAGATATTCTGATTTCTGGGTTGGCAAAGATGTTTCAGAAAGCAGAGATTTAGATTTTGGGTGTTGGCTGTGTCTCTTGCTTTTAATTTTTTGTGTGTTGTTATTAGGAAAGCTCTTGAGCCCTTTAAAAGAGGTGGGTTTGATCCCCTGGCAGTCTTAAAAGTTAAGCTTCAGACTTTTTGTATTTAGTCAAAGTTAAATCTGTCATAAAGATGTGATTCAACTTGTGAGAGCAGGATTAGTTTTTAAAATAAGATATTAAATCTGCTGCATTGAACACAACATTCTTTAAAACACAGTACTTGAAATTTTGTTCTTATGCTGGGAATTCAATCTCCCAGAGCAAATCTCATCTGATTTATGTTTATTCCTTACTTGTGCTGTTTGATAGTGAAATAGCAATACCATCAAATGCAGGGTTTGGGAAGTAGTTTGGGTTATCAGTTTTATCATGGTGAGGGTTATTTGGGATGGTCAGTTGGAATGTGAAGAGCTGTTTAATATCCATCTAGATGTTAATCTTGAAACAGCCCTCCTTGCTCTGCTAGTGCTTTGTGAAAGCTAATTAAGGCAACACATTAAAAAAAATAAATCTGTCATTCCTCTAGTGAGGACTGGAGACAAGGGTTTGGTCCAGCCGGTCCCCAAGGGTGGCTCATGCTGGGGGAGCTGTGCATCCCCACTTAGCATCAGGTTATGAACAGGTCAGAAGGACACATCTCCTCCCAGGCTCCTCCCTCCAACAGACTCTAGTTCTTGAGAGCAGTGGTCATGGACAATGCTTAAATGTGTGTCAGGGTGTGGAGGGATTGCTACTGAAGGGGAAGAGTAGTAGTATCACGCAAGTATGTCGAAATGTGTGTTGAGGGAGCAAGAGGCCTCATCCCTTTGCTCTGCTTCAGACAAAGGAGTGTCAGACAAATTAATTGGATAATGTGTGGGTGGCATTTCAGAGAGCTGTGAAAATTAATAGCCCTCTTATTGCTGGGACATAATCTATAGAAACTTCTTGTCAAAAGTTCACTGCTTCAGACCTACTTCATAAATCACAGCAGCAACATCCTTTGGGGTTTGGGAGTGAGAAAGGTCCTGGTGTAAGTAGCCCTTTGCCATATTTTTTCCTATAAATCAGAAATATATTTTTTGTTTCCTAGATCCATATTTGTTATTTTGTTATAATCTCTCTTAGGTTGTGGTTCCCCTCTTTTCCTGTTTCCAGAAAAAAAAAGAATAGAACGTACAGAAAACCATGGAAGAGGCAGTGCAGCATGGGCAGGTCCTGGGGTGGGGAAGAGTATCTGATTCCTCATGCCACTGACTGCACACAAATCAGGGAAAGCACTCATATGTCTTAAGGTGCCTAACTGGATTAAATTGGATAGGATGGAGGGAAGAGGAAGCTCTTCTTATGAACAACGATCTCTTGGTTATAAAATGTTCACCTCTCGGGGGAAGGTCTATAGTGTTGCAGTAGGAGCCTCTTGATGTGGATTCATAAAATCCTGGAGAAGGTGGGATGGAGAGAACCTGTTGTGCAGTGATTGCAGGCAGAAAACCAGCAGAAAAAGTTACTCTGATGTTTTAAACACATGTATAGATTTATCCTGCTACACTTCTATGAAGTGGTGTTTACTTTCAAGGTTTTCCCCCAGTTTTTGTTATGCTTGTAAGTAAAATAAAGAGAACATTAATTTTTATCCTATATCTTCCTTTTCCAGATACTCAGTGGGGCATTGCAGGTAGGGGACTTGAAAGCTCCCAAAAGTTGGGTGAGAGAGTGGTTTGTGCTAGAATTGTGGAGGTGCTTGGTTTCTTCCTTCTGCAAGGGTTAGACTGAAGGAGTGGTGGAACAAGACTCTAATATTTTAGTTATATATATTTTGGAGATGGCTTTAAGGTCTAGTCTGTGCTTGGATCTTGTCTGAAAAAGTGTTGTGTGAGGGTCTTACTTTTAGCCCTGAAGAACAGCAGCAGTCCTGGCCACATCCTGGTCTCTCTCTGGAGGTGTTGCAGTGGTGTGATGTGTTCTCTGAAGGTTTTGAAGGACCAGAGCTCCCTTCTGTGCACACACACCATCATTCCATGATGTTAATGCCAGGTGTCAAAGTATTTAAGCAACAAAACAGCATTGAACAAATTTTCTTCTGTTTTACAGAGATGCTGCAGTTTGTCAGTAACCAGGCAGGAGATTTTCCAGACCTCTTTTCGGATCCCTTGTGCAGCACCTTCCAGGGTGGCAGCAGCAGCAGCAGCAGCAGTGGGACCCTGGAGCCGCAGTTGCAGCGGCCCTACAGCCAGGTGCAGCTCCAAACCTTCCCGCCACCCCCTGCATCCCCCCAGCTCCAGAGCCTGCCGGTGAAAGCAGCACAGACGACACCTCCAGCCCCTCCACGCTCGGCTCCTGTCCTGCAGCCGCGGCCCTCAGTGCAGCCCCAGCTCCAGCAGCAGGCTGTCATGATTACACCAACGTTCAGCTCTGCTCCCCAGACCAGGATTATCCAGCAGCCAGTCATCTACCAGAATGCAGCCACAAGCTTCCAAGGTACTGCTTGCGGCGCTCAGGTTACAAGTGTGCCTGGTGCACGTGAGATTCCAGGATGCTCAGGTTGTGGATGTGCCTGGTGCACTTGCAGTAAATGGCATCTGTGTTCAAACTCCAAGTGCACCTCCAGTCATGACGACCCTGATGATGCTTTGCTTGTGATGCTGCCTGTGGGGTGTCCCTTCTCCTACCTGTGTGGCTTTGGAGTTGGGGGAGCATGAGAAATTGTCAGGAACGGGATCTTAAGTGTTTTTGTGTGACCTCTTACCATAGCTGTTGTCTTGCTGTTCTCCTCTGGCCTGACCCTCTGCCCTATTTCTCTTGGGAGGTTTGAGAAAAGAGGTCTTATAACACCATTGTTGGCAACCCTGTTCTCTCACTGGTGGGTGCACTGGGCAGATCCAGTCTGTCCCACACAGCAGTCTGGAATGAAGGCACATTTTATCTACCAAACTCTGTAGCTCAGTACTTGCACTGAGCAGAGACACCTGTAGGAATATTCAGCGATCTTCCTTTGTGAATGCTGGATGACTTCATCCTCTTCAGTAGGTCTTGAGTCTTTATGTAACAGATAGGATCCTATGGTCCACCAAGACCAGGGGAGTGGGAAAGTGCAGGTTGGATGTCCTGTATCATGCCACTGAAGCAGAGTCCTGTGCTATCAGACTAAAGGGTTTTGGCTTTATTTTCTATTAGCTGATACTCTGTGCCTCCTGGAAAGCTGCTATTCTAGGTGCAGTGTCCTCTTGCAGGGGGCACCAAAGCAGCTGGAAGCTTCCCAGCATGTGGGATGTGTTAGATGAATGCCGCCTACTGAGAAGCTCTGGGAAGAAGAGGAGTGATGCTAGGAGCATTTCCAGGCTCCAGGAGGGAGATGTGTGTCTCTCGACCATTTCTGACATCTCTTCTGCTTTTCAGTTCTCCAGCCCCAAGTGCAGAGCCTGGTGACGTCCTCGCAGGTTCAGCCGGTTACGATCCAGCAGCAGGTGCAGACGGTGCAGGCCCAGCGAGTGCTGACGCAGGCTGCCAACGGCACCATCCAGACCTTAACGCCAGCCACTGTCCAGACTGTTGCTGCACCACAGGTCCAGCAAGTTCCGGTAAGTAAAAGTGCAGAATGATGCAGGGATCCAGCAGAACAAGGAAGTGCTTTCATGGGTCTGGTCCCCTGGCTTGCCTGGGGAAAAGTGGTGAAGCTGTAGGGCTGGTGATCCTGGCTAGGATTGCTTCGCCACAAATGTTTTTAAGCCTGAGGGGTATTTCTAACCACCCTGTGTCCCAGTAGCATTCTACTTTATGCAGGTCACGTGGGAGAGTCCCTGTTGTGAGATGTGATTGACTTCTGGGCAATGCTCAGCAACTGTTTTCAGTAAAACAGTGACTAAATGCAGTTTAAAATATTTTTTTTAACTTGGTACTGCCAAACCCAGTTGGAAACTTTACTTGAACAGGATTTCTTTGACTTTTGCTTACTTCTTTGCACATCCATCCCCTCTACCACTAGTTGATACTGAAATGTGTTCTTCTAATTCTTCTGTCTTGTTTTTTTAAATAGTTTTACTGTTACAGTGCCAAATGACTTTTTCACTCTTGTGCATCTTTGTTGTATTAAAGAAAAATGTTTGTCTATGAGATTCAGTATGACAAAATTGCTGTGGCTGAGTTGTACTGTGCCATCTCTGGTGTTCTCAGAGAGTCAACAAGATTTATTTGAAAGTTGAATAAGAGCAAATAAGTTTGACTTATTTGTACTTATTTCTTATTTGAAGGAAATAAAAGCAAAATAATTTACAGTGGATTTTGATCTGCTTGATGTTAAAGGTACAGATCCTTTCAGTGAAATTGCAGGGAGAACTATGGGTGTTTGTCAAAGCAGAGTGTCCTAGCTGTGTTAGACTGAATACTCAGACAGTTAATGTAGAGAGCTAATTATAGGTGTAACTGGAGATGGGAAAGCAGCTTTTCCATCAGCTCTTTTGTGTTTTTACATACTTGTTTACTTCTGGTGACTGGTTTGAAAACCACTGTCCTGGTGGTTCCTCTGCCCCACTCTATCCAGTGTGGTTCAGACAGTCTCCTGCTCAGAGTTTGCACTGGGGCTGACGGAAAGCATCCAGGTGATTCAGGGTGCAAGTCAAAGAAATACCCTGCTCTTTTGCCAACCACTGAGTTGTAAAGCTATTACAACTCTGTCAGGGCTTACCTCTGGCTACTGAGATCAGCAGGGAAATATGTGCCTGCTCTCCTCTTCACCTGTAACTCTTTTCAACCTAGGTTCTTGTCCAGCCTCAGATCATAAAAACGGATTCCCTGGTCTTGACAACCCTGAAAACAGATGGCAATCCTGTTATGGCTGCAGTACAGAACCCAGCACTGACAGCACTCACTGCTCCCATTCAGACCACAGCTCTGCAGGTACCCTGTGGATGTCCTTCCATCCCTTTCCTCACTGATGTCCTTTTCTGTTAATGCAAGGAAGAGATTTGTACTTTAGCGTTCTGCAGTGGCACAGACAAGAAGGGGTTTTGAAGGCTGTTGTACACACATGCAGGGCGACTAATACCCTGTTTCTGTCAAGGCTAAACACACAGATTGTACTGTTTGGCAGCCTTCCCATGGCCAGTAAGCAAAGACCAAGGGCACATTTCTGTTTACCTTTTTCTGGTACTACAGGGAGAGGAATATGACCTAAAAACTCAGTCTAGTTTTTAACTTGAAGCCAAAAGCTAACTTGCTCAGAGTACCTGTGGAACTTCCTCTTGCCCCTCAGTAGTGTCTAATAGTAATATATTAAATGTGACAACTAATTAAACTACTTTTCAGAGGGTGTTTGCAGGAAGGATTTATTAGAATCATGGGAGGTGGCATTTGTGCTTCATGGCCTCCATTTCTAATCAAGTCTTAGAAATGTATGCCCCCAAAGAAATATTTATTATGATCTTGTTTGTTCTGAACAGATATCTTTGTATAAATATTTACTGGGGGGAGATAAACTTGTCAGTGTGGACCCAAATTTTGACTTCTTTTGCAATAGCATGGTATGCTTCTTAGATACTTATTAGTAGTTAGGCTAAAATCTTCAGTTAATCTACTTGCTTTTAGATGATGTTTTCACACAACTTGAGGCTTATGAGGTTGTGTCTATCTGAGGCATGTTTGAACACATTGAAATTAGGTGGATATTAGCCAAGGAAAAGTATAAGACTTAAATTCACTTATTTGTCAAGTTCCAACTTGAAGTGAAACTAAACTAATTTCTGGTATCCCAATTAGAAGACTATTTCAGAGTCAAAATTGTTCCTGAAATTGATAATGACTAGTTTATTCTCATGGCTAACTCTCTAGACTAGTTAATATGTCTGTCTTTTGACAGAAATAACTTACTCTCCATAGCTACTTGCTTCCCTGATCCTTGGTGTACTTCAGAGAGCACTTGTGCTTTTCTAAATCTTGCTTTGCTGGATTAAGCAGTCTAAACTTTGTTTCACTGCAGCTGTCCTAGGAGGCCCTCTGTGCAACTGTTCTAGTGGGATTCATCATATTCTATCTCTGAAGACATACTGCTTTAATTTGCTGTAGATGGTCTGTCCTACATCTAGATGCCCAAGTTCGAGCTTTTCGTTCTGCTGTATATCACACATTAGTCTTAGTTCCTCATATTAAGGTATCTTTATAGCTTATGGGGTTTTTTTTCCTTCATTTAATCAAATTCAAATCAATTTGAACTGCATTCCTCAAGCCAAAGGTTGTTTTTTCATGGTTGGATCCTTTTTAGCACTGTCATTACTTGTGTCATTGGAAGTAGTGTAGGCTTTTGTTGTTTTCATGATTATTTGTCCAAAGAAAAGGTGGATTTGGACACTTGGAGTGTAAAGCTGTAGGAACAAGGAGGAGCTTTGGTCCCTTTCTCTATTTAAGTGGATGAACAGAGCGTAGTATTGGCAGAAGTGTTGGTGCGCTTGGAGAACAAGAGATGTTCTTATTCCACAGTGGCCACTGTAGGAGCCAGAGCGACAGATTTTTCCTGTGTTGCTGTGCCAATGCTTGTGCCAGCTAAGAAAGATGGAAGGAATTTGGCATCTCAAACATTTTCTGAGCTGTACCAACTTTTCCTGATTCTTCTTTGTTTACTCCTTCTTTCTTAACTGAATTGGTTGATTGCTCTTGACACTTGTTGTGTCTTTGTAGACCCTCGTTGGGAGCAATGGGACCATTTTGACCACAATGCCGGTGATGGTGGGACAAGAAAAAGTGCCTATCAAACAAGTTCCTGGGGGTGTCAAGCAACCTGAACCACCTAAAGAAGGAGAGAGGAGAACAACTCACAACATCATTGAAAAGCGCTACCGGTCATCCATAAATGACAAAATCATTGAGCTGAAGGACCTTGTCATGGGGACAGATGCCAAGGTAAAGATGGGGAATAAATGCAAATGTGGTGTTAGAAATACTTTGTCTTCAGGTGCTCATTTGCTCTACCAAATGAAGCCTTTGGGTACATGTGGTTGTGAGTAGCCTGCACATGTGTGTTGGGGTAAGACTGGTGAGAATCATCTGTGCTCAGTAATTGTATTCACAAAGTGTCATCTGTAAAATACTGACTTTACTATACTAGTGGTACTGTTTCTTGAAAATAAGCTATACCTTACACATTTGTTCTTATTTTAGGCCTAACTTAAAATAGGCCCTCTAGGTAGAATATCCAAGTGGATGTTCTGATAACTCTGCCAAACCAGATCTTGCTTCAATTGAGTTTCCTTTTCCATGTGACTGCAGTAAGGATGAGGGTTTACAGAGCTTTCCAATTTATTTCCTTTAGACATGAGCTGTAAAAAACTCCTGCTTGCTCAAATATTGGAAGCCTTCTTGCACCAAATATTCAGGGTTTGTTCAGCTTGCTTTACCTCATGCTGGTGAGGCAGGCAGTAGTATTCTTGATACCTTCTGTGACTACTGCACTAATAATTGCTCTAGTGAAGTCACCTCCTGATGCTGGAAGTGGAAGCTTTTAAAAACATGGGTAGTGTGCAGTGGCTTCATAGTACTTTTGGCTTGTGTTTAGAAGATAAACTTGCCCAATGTTGCTGGAAGGAAGGATTTGCATGGAGATGGCTAAGCAAGGCAAGGGGGAAACTACTTATCTCAGAATGTAGCAGTGATTAGGCAGCATCTTGTTCTATCCCAGAACTGATCCACTTCATTTACAAACTGTGGTGCTTTCAAAGGATTATTTCTGGCTGAAATAAAAGTTCAAACCTAGTTGTGAACTGCATTATAGTTTGGATGTTAATCTGTTTCCATTGTACTCTTTTTTAAAAAGATCTTGGATAGACCTCATCCTTGTGTATCTTTGATGCCTTGCCCACAGAGCATGCTCTGCTAACAGTTCTTTTGCAGCTGCTGAGAGGTCCTTTATACTCTTTTCTTTCACCACATGATACAAAGGGTTGTGGTATTCCTACAGACAAGAGTGATCATTTGATACTCTTAATATAAACTGCTTTTTGTACATTTAATTCCTTACAGATGCACAAGTCTGGAGTCCTGAGAAAAGCTATTGACTACATTAAATACCTGCAGCAGGCTAACCATAAGCTGAGGCAGGAGAACATGGTTCTGAAGCTGGCTAACCAAAAAAACAGTAAGTTGTGGAGGCTCTGTAGCAGAGGGGAGGCAGTCAGCATGGATGTAGGATGTATCTTACAGTTTCTTATCCTTGACAGAGGTTGTATTGATAGTGGCCAGTGTTACTCCAGATGACAGAGCCAATCTGAGAGCTACTGACAGGAGTCAGGATGGAGAAACTTGTACATAATGCACTCTGATTTTTTCAGAGCTGTTGAAGGGCATTGACCTGAGCAGTCTGGTTGACAATGATGTAGATCTGAAGATAGATGACTTCAACCAGAACGTGCTGCTGATGTCTCCTCCAGCCTCTGATTCAGGATCCCAGGCTGGCTTCTCTCCCTATTCCATTGATTCAGAGCCAGGAAGCCCGCTCCTTGATGATGCAAAGGTATTTGTGACTTTAAGTGTCAAATTCAGGGTATCTCCTTCAGGATATGTAAGATTTAGAATTTAAATTCTTCTTATTCTCAAGAGTAGAGCCAGCAGACATCTGGCAAGCAGATTTTTAGGGCTTAGAGATCCTTTGTAAGGATGAAGAAGGTGCATGTGTATGTTTTATCTTTCTCGAAATATTGAGACTATTTCCTGAGCTGTATTACCTGAGTCCTGCCTTAGCTGCTGGTAGAACTGTGCTTATCCTGTACAGTCTCTGTGGACTTACAGCACCTGTTCATTACCCAGGGTACCCATGGCTTTCCAGAATATATATGTCCAGTGAGGAAGCCAGGAGAACTTGGAAAAATGGATGGTGACATCAGGTGTGGGTAATGAGACCATAAGTAATCAGAATAACAAAAAGCTGTTAGCTGTCTTTGGCTTACGGGTTTGTTTTGTGGATATCACAGAAGTGGGTTTTCTGGGAGATCCTCAAAAGAGTAAGGACAGCAGAGGTTAATCCTAGCCTAACCCAGGGATACAGTTACTGAAATGACTGGACACAGAAGGAAGTTGAAGACAGTCAAATAATTCAGCCTTATCTTACTAAGCTAAGAAAAGCTTTACTGGAGTTCTTGCTCATTTGGAGATCAACAGCAAATTTATACACGTTCTGTTTCTCCTTCTTCTCCATCCCTTCCTTGGCATTAACATTTTTTATGCTCCAGAATGGTAAGCATTGTGTTTTTTTCTCCTTTTTCTCTCCATTGCTATTCCCTTGAAGGTTAAAGATGAGCCTGACTCTCCTCCTGTGGCGCTTGGTATGGTGGATCGCTCTCGAATACTCCTCTGTGCTCTCACATTCCTTTGCCTTTCCTTCAATCCACTGACATCCCTCCTGGACGCCCGAGGAACCCCCGAGTCCGACAGCCTGGTGCGCCATGGCTCCGGCAGGAACGTGCTGACGATTGAGTCAGGTAAAAAAACCAGGATAGTTTGGGCCACAGAGGATGTCCCACCTTACACCTTCTCCCTGGAAGCCACCTGCAGCTGTGAGGGCTGCTGGTCACGAGGTGGACAGCGGCTGTGGTTCAGCATGATGGGTTTGTGTGTTCTGGGAGTTGTACAACCTTTATTTAATGGGTGGGGAGGGGCAGTAACTGCAGGGCAGGGCACGGAAGGAGAGCCAGCCTGGCTATGGCTCCAGTTCACATCCAGTGCTCTTGCATAAAACCAGCCATGGCTCAGCGTGGTGAGGTTGAGGTGGCACCTATTTGTAGGCCAGCAGTCTGAGCTTTTGGCATAGACCCTTGAAAAGTAGTTCAGGGCATCCTCTTGTTTGCAGTCTTTGAGGGGTGTTCACTTTATATTTGTTTTTAAGGTAACTGACTGATTTTTGTCACTTAATCATAAAGTATTACTACACTGTTGCTACAGAGTCTTGCAACTGGCTTGTTGACACACTCGTTCCATAAAATTCATACTTAAAAGTACAGCTTAGGAGAGGGTAGGGGATGCTGTAGGCATGTCGTTGTTTTCCTGACTGCTGAATATGGTTCTTCAGTGTTGCTTTCTAAATTTAACTAAGATTAGAAAATGATACTGGAGTATTGAATACCTGTGGGTGTGTCTTGCAGAAGAATCGGAAGACAGCTCTTGGAAAACTAAGTGCTGATTCATTTTTTTTTTATACATCAGTCTTGTAGAAATCATCATTTAGTTGGGAATGTTGAGGGTTGGAGTTTGGATGAAGAGGTTGTCGGTATAGCTGTTTCCTGATTGAACTGCATTCTTTGCAAAAGCTGATTAGACATGTGGCAAACATAGCAAGACATCCTTCAGGGTCCATGCTCATGTTGCCAGTGCCCAGGTTAGATTTTAATTTTCCCTTTTGGGATATCCATTGTAGATGCAGCTGGTTGGTTCGGTTGGATGATGCCCACCCTAATCCTGTGGCTTGTGAATGGAGTGATTGTTCTGAGTGTGTTCATAAAGCTCCTTGTGCACGGAGAGCCGGTGACCCGGCTGCACTCGAGGTCCTCGGTCACCTTCTGGAGGCACCGCAAGCAAGCGGACCTGGATTTGGCACGGGTAAAGTTGACTCGTTATTTTGCATCAAATGCATCTTTCAGATGGTATTGTGGGTAAATGTTTCCCAATGAGGCAGTGGCTTGGCACTTGCAAGAGGGTGGTATTACTTGAGTGGATCATCCTGTGTGATTTCAGAGAAGCTGTTGCCGGGTTGTTCTGAACCGTTTACTGTCCTACTCAGCCTAAGTTAGTGAGGCATGGAAGCGGTGGAAGAGGCTCCTAACTTCTGTCCTTGTTGCTAGCTACTGCATGTTGTATCAATTTTTGGCTTCAACATCTTGGGTTTTGTCCAGAATCTGGCCTCTGCTGTGTCTGTCTGTCTGCTGTCCTCCAGCCTCTTGGAAATCCTCTTTATTGTTGAGGAAACATTTGGCTTTTGATACGGGAACCCTGAAATTTCTATGGTACTTGACGAGGCAGGAAACTTTTCATCTAGTCCTGATGTCTCTTACAGGCAATGCAGCATCAGAACCACATGTAGAAAGTTTGTTTAGGGCCAGATTTCAAGCTGGTGTTAAACTGCTGTTATGCTTTCAGTTTCTGTGCTGATGTTCCTCTGCTAAAGATCTTGTCCTGACTTACACATCAGTTTGTCTTGCTCCCAGTGCCAAGGAGGTCCCATAGTGTCTCTGAGAGTGATTTTTGTTGCTGAAACTTTCATTGTGCTATTTGCAGGGTGATTTTGCTGCAGCTGCGTCAAACCTGCAGACTTGCCTGTCAGTACTCGGACGAGCACTGCCAGCTTCCCGCCTGGACTTGGCCTGCAGCCTGTCCTGGAATGTGATCCGCTATAGCCTGCAGAAGCTGGCACTGGTGCGGTGGTTGCTGAAGAGGACTTCTCATCAGTGGCGGGCAAGGGAGGCCACTGCAGGATTCGAGGATGAGGCCAAGACCAGCGCTCGGGATGCGGCCCTGGCCTATCACAAGCTCCATCAGCTCCACATAACAGGTGGGAGCAGAGGTGGCAGATCTGCTGTGCCTGGTTCTCCTGAATCAGAAGACTCAAAGCTAATCCTGGAACATACAGGGAGAGCACTACAGACTCTGTCCTCTGGGAGGGCTGCTGTTAGAAATTAGCCTGACAAATTTTAGGAACCACTTACTAAAACATAACAGGTTCATGTGATAAAAGAACTCTATAAGAACAGCTGAAGCAACAGCAGTGTAAGCTTCTCATGTCAACAGGTTCTTGTTTCTTTATGATAGCAGCCCTGCAAATGATGGTAGTATTTAGTAGCTGGTACTACTGATTAAAAATTAACACTTTTCCTTCTCCTGCTGGTACAGGTAAACTTCCCTCCAGCTCAGCTTACTCAGGCTTGCACATGGCATTGTGTGCTGTGAATCTGGCTGAGTGTGCAGAAGAAAAAATCCCACCCAGCACAATGGCAGAAATCCACCTGACAGCTGCAGTTGGCTTGAAAACCCGCTGTGGAGGCAAGCTTGGCTTCCTAGCGGTGAGTTGTGTTATCTTCCCCGATCACACCCTCAAGCAGAGATGTAGGAAAGCCTGGAAGCTGGCACTGCTGTATCTTGGAGAGGGCATCTGATAGCACTACAATTAAAATATGACCTGCAATTACGATACAAGCTGTAATTACAATATGATCTTTGTCCTTGGTGGTGCTGCTCTTTCCCTAGATACTGTTCTCAATGTTATCCTCTCCTTTTGCCAGAGCTACTTTCTAAGCCAGGCTCAAAGCCTGTGCAGCTCAGAGCGAAGTGCCATTCCTGACTCGTTGCGTTGGCTGTGCCACCCCCTGGGACAGAAGTTTTTTGTGGAGCGAAGCTGGACGGTGAAATCTGCTGCGAAGGAGAGCCTGTACTGCACGCAAAGGAATCCTGGTGAGAGCCACTCATTTCCCAAGTGTGTGGCATCCCAGCACGTTGAGCCTGGCAGCCCCTCCACTCTTGTCTGGGACAAAAGCAGGTGTCGTGTTTGAGAGCTTGTTCTTTTATTCCCACCCTGCTTGTGGTTCTGATGGGTGAGAGGGCCTGAGGAGCTGATATGTCTCCTCATCCTGCAGGATCTGGCTTGCCTCCCTTTGTATCCTGTGCTGTGTCATACTGCTTGTCATTTTATCTGCTGGAGCACAACCCAAAGGTGGCCCTGAATGTCAGGGAGTGACTTTGGGGTGACCAAGGTTTATTCTCTGCAGAGCAGTGTCCTCACTGTTTTGCTGAGAGGCTGAAGTGCCAGAGGGATCTTTGGCCAAAGGCTGTAGCTTTACAGGTGGATTAAAAGGATAAAAATGCCATAAAAACTTAGTCTCTAAATCATTCCATTAGTATCTTGAGAATTTCCCTCTACTATTCTTCCTCATGCTCTTTCCTACATTTTGATTCTTCTGAGTGTTTTGGTAGGTGTCTATGGCGATATGCAGGTTAAATTATTTGGTTTATCCTTCTCCTCTAGCGGATCCCATTGCACAAGTCCATCAGGCGTTCTGTGAGAACCTGCTAGAGCGAGCAGTGGATTCACTTGTGAAGCCTCAGACTAGGAAAGAGGTAGCAGGACAAGAGGAGGAGGAGTCATGGTGAGTATGAGTGGCCCACTGGGCACTGCTGGCCAAGCAGCAGGCTCTGAGGCAGAGCTCGTGATGGAGTGCTGTGGGGAAGACTGGGTGGTTAGTCCTCGTAAAAGGCTTGGAATGACAATGCTAGCCTGACCACCAGAGTTTATTAGCAGAGCAAGCTCTGCCTCTTTGTATTAAAACCTCTGAAGTCAAAGGTGAACCTGGGTGTGGTGGGGATTTCTGGTGTTAGCTGGGGTAGTACTGGTTGATTGCTCAACTAAATGGTTGGTACTTTCTGTGCAGAGAAAAAGTTTAATGTTCAAGGGGACTAAAATTAGCATGCACCTAGTTCTTCTATAGACTAGCACACATGTCCAGGGCTTTTAGAGTGTGAAGGTCTGGCATGTCAGAGAGTGAACTCACCAGCTTGCTACTTTGTGCATGAGTGTTCTTCTGACTGAGTGTAATATTTGACCTCAGTAAAGAATCAAACAGACATGTGGAAAGAGGATAAAAGATGATGTTGAACATAATTGTCATTGTCTCTAAGCTCTTTAACCAAATTAAAGGGGAAAATAGGATGGAAAGCTTTTTGCTTTTTGTGTTGAACCATGTCAAACTTTTTCCTGGACTCCATGGTAAACAGGATCCCAGTCTTTGCAAGTAATTCAGCACTGTTCGCAGCTGATCTCCAGATATGCTGGTGTCAGAAAAATGTTACATACATACATATATATATATATAGGAAGCTCTGTAAGGATCTTGTCCCAAGAAAGTGTGGGTAAAAGCCTCAGATGGGAAGATAACCCTACCTGTGTAGGAAAACCATCATACCTTTAGCTGTGAGTTTTTTCCCCAGTCTTGTCTGTTTCCTAACAGAGAGAGAGCAACAGTTTGGTTCAATTGCTTGCAATCAGATGCTGCTGTTGGGAGAAGGTAGCAGGATTTGTATAAGGGAAGTGGATTGTCACTATACTTGTGGGAGTGCTGTCTCTTTTTGGGAAAGGACTAAATTTAGTAAAGTAGCTAGCTTTTTTGTCCCACTCTAGGGGTGGGAGTGCAAGATCTTCATCTGTAGCATGTCCCAGTAAATTAGGTCAATGCTGCATATGTTATTTTCTCTGACCAGTGCTGAGAACATGCTGTCACTTCCACTCATACATATTTGCATATATGCAAATAATCAGAGAAGTGTAGTTCAGCCTCTTTTGGAGGCAGTGATTGAAAAGGAGCCTGTAATTAACTTGCAATGTATGTCTATGTTTGAGGTGAGACTTGAGGTTAAATCTAGTTCTGTGGCTGGTGGTCATGAAAGGGGAGATATGAAGCCATTCCTCTCAGAGCATCGCTCTGCACTTCTACTCATGGGGTGTTCTCTTCAGTCCAGCAGGGTTGTGTTACTTGTAGAGCTCAAACTTTCTGTGGGCTTAGTGGGTCAGCTCTGTTTAAACATGACTTTTGAGTGAGAAGTGCCTTGGTATCTTCTGTTTGACAGCATAGCAAAGATCTCCCTTGTTCCTTGTTTCAGTGAATTCTCGGGTGCCATGGAGTACCTGAAATTGCTCAACTCTTTCCTGGACTCAATGGGAAGTGGAACCCCACCCTTTGCCAGCAGTTCTGTCCTCAAGTCTGCCCTGGGTAAGTCTGGCAGAACTGAAGCTCTTTAATACACAGGATCTACTGCAAATACAAATTCCATCTCTCTACCACCTCACAAACTCTAATCAAGGGGAAATGCAGTCCTTGGAGTGAGGCCTGATTGCATGGCAGTGTGGTACCAGAGCTCAGACTGGAAGAAGGTAATTAAGAAGACTTATAAATTGGCTCTGTGTTGTAATGCTGGGTGCCCAGCCCAGCCAGGGACTACTGCTATTTGTGTTGCTGAGCAGTATTTTATTTCTAATCTGAACCCCGTGCCCTCACCTGAGAGTTTGTTCCTAGCAGTGCAAAGTGAGAGGAAGGGTGGAGCATATAAACAAACGTAGCAGCATTGCAGTTGAAGTACCAGAAGGTTTTTTTCCCCTTAGTTACCTACTGAATGGGGTTGCCTTCACTTTCACAATGGCTGTCAGATATATTCCTCAATCTCCAGAGGGACCAGCAGCCTCTGCTGTAGGCAAGCTCTGGACATACATTGGTAGGTGCTTGTTTTAGTCCGCTGGTGTGCATTTAGTGGGACAGCAAGGGCTGCAGAATCCTTCTGAGCCATGCACTCATCTGGGCTGGGTTGGTAACAGGCTTCTGGAATATTTGCTTTGCTTGGTGTTGGTACAGACTACACCTGGCAGCTCACTGGGTTGCTGGTGCAGCTTTAGACAAAGACTAACTGCTGTACCTAAAATGTATAGAGCAAACAGTAGGAAAACTAAATAATTATTTTTTTAAAGAGAAGTCTGTGCTTGGGTCAGTATTGCCATAGAATTAAAAAGCAGATTGGAGTAGCAGAACATATTGGCCCTAAGCAGGCTTTGGGAAGTTTCTGAGGGGATGTTAAATAATGAAGGAAATTATACAGGGAACCTGATGTACTGTCTTGATGGTGATTAGTGCCAATCATGAGTGTATATATGAGTGGAGTTGTTATTTTGGGGTGGTGAATGGAGATCATTGTCAGGAAGGAAGTCAACAGATTTCGAGACAGGTTGGTGGGATACACTCTTGTTGACAAGATACAAACATGCCATCCAAAACTCTGCTTGCGGTCAGATGTAGAATGTTTGCATGCTGCCAAGTTCCTTTGTGTTCTTGAAGCACATTTCAGCGTTCACACGGACAGCTGAGTTCCCGTGGGATCAGTTTGGGCTCATTAGCATCAATCCCAGCAGAAGGTGCTGGCAAGGGCCTGATATACCTGTCCACCTCTCCAAGTGTGAGGGAGTCAGGTGTGCTCTCCTGGGCTGCAGCTGCTGGTTTTGTTTTGCAGGTCCCGACGTGGTGTGCCGGTGGTGGTCAGCGGCCGTGGCTATGGCAATCGCTTGGCTCAGAGGGGATGATGCCGCTGTGAGGTCACATTTTGCAGAAGTGGAGCGCATGCCAAAGTCCCTGGAGATGTCAGAGTGCGTAGGCCTCGTAGACGTTTCAAACTGCTGCTCCTTCTAAACAGGGGTGACTCCTTCCCCTAATGCTGTCCTTAGGGTCACACCTACCTGTGCTCTGCAAGTGCCAGTGTGCTCGGCAGTTCATGTGTAGGTCAAGGCTTGCAGACTGATAGTAAAACTGTGGACTGGAAGTCACAGTCATAGTTGCTTCTTTAGGAGGTGTCTTTTGGCTTTCTTTGTTCTAATTGCGCAGTCTCCCACCTTCCAAAATCAAACAAAACTCACATGAGGATGGTGTCACCATCTCTGTTCTTTTGCAATAAAGAATCTTTGCCAGCTTTCTCTCATTTCTCTGTGCTGTCTGTGTAGGTGAGGAACAATTGCCATCTTTTTTTTGTCTAAGGAGTGATGATATCCCTTGAAGGTGGGAGAGTGAAAGCTGATGGTGTGGCAGCATGACATGGTATTGCTTGAAAGCAACCTGCTTTCTCTTTCAGGAACGCCCTGGTGAAAGCTACCTTCTATATGTGTAAAGCCATGCAGGCCTCTCTGTCTGGGAAGGCAGATGGACAGCAGAGCTCCCTGGGTCACTGTGAGAGGGCCAGCAGTCACTTGTGGAACAGCCTCAACATGAGCAGTGGCATGTCCAGCACCGTCCTCAACAATGTAAGGATTATGAGCCCTGGGATAACCCGTGTCTTGTTTGTAAAGTTGGTCTTTGCTGCAGGTGTGTCACTTCCCTGTTGTAGCTGCATTCTCCATTCACTCTGTGTATCTTGGGATTAGAGGGGAGACTTCTTCCCTATCCTTGAAAAGGGCATTGCCATTGCTCTGTTTCTGCTGTATGGGGTGGGGAGCAGAGTCACAAGTACAGTGTTATCTCCCTGGGCACTGTGTCAGCTCTCACTCCTCTCATTCTAGTAGCTGTCACCTCTTTCTGGTGCTTTGACCAGTTTGAAATTGGCCCTGCATAGATGGAAAGCATCCATCTCTCTGCTCCAGGTCAAGTTGGTGATACCTGTAAAACAGGACAGCACTAAGTCGAGTTCTGTTTCAGGCCACACTCATGAATGTTTGAATCCTCTAGCAAGGAAGTGTGACTATGCTGTGCTACTCCTGAGTTTGTGTGGGGCTTGTTTCTCTTCTTTCCAGGATTACGTAAAACTGGAGCTTCCCTCCATGGCATATGGGACGTGGTTCTGGTCCCTTTCGTCGTTGCTGGGTGGCAGCTGTAGTGCATTGTAGTTGCATTGCATGTTGTGGCAGTGACTGTGCAATGTTTCTGCAGTGCAGTACAGAGGCACTCTCTGTTCAGCAGCACAGGCAGAGAGCCCTCCCAGAGCCGGGAGTGGTGCTAGGGGGCAGCAGCAGATGGGGAAAAGTGGTTTGGCAGCCGCTGTCGGCTGTGCCAAAACTGCCTCTTTTTTCTCTGCAGGTAGCACGGCTGTCTTTGCTGTTTCCCACTAGTTAGCATCACCGTTTGGGCAGGAAGGCCTTTGCAGGAGGCTGTGTTTCCCTGGGATCAGTTTGCATTTGTTAGTATTGATCCCAGTGAAAAGTGCAGGCAAGGGCATGTAACATTGATGCAATGTGCCCTTGGCACGTTTCCTTGACCTTGGTCGAGAGATGCCACTTGGGCAAAATGCAAAGGTCCGTGTCTTCGGTGCATTGTGGTGGGGTGACATGGCAGGGGGAGGGCAGGGGAGCCCCCCAGGTGGGCAGGAGGTGCCGTGGCCGCCTTCCCACGGGCCGTGTCAGCAGCCACGTAGCTTGTTACTCGCCCAATTCTGTGTGTTACTAAAAGTGTGTGCCCGGGCATCTTGGCTCTTGCAGATGATCCAGCTGCTGGCCTGTGACTTGCTGCTCTCCCTCCGCACCAGCCTGTGGCAGAAGCAGGCGAATGCCAGCCAGGCACTGGGGGAGACTTACCACGCCTCGGCCCCCGAGCTGACGGGCTTCCAGCGCGACCTCGGCAGCCTGCGCAAGCTGGCCCACAGCTTCAGACCCGCCTATCGCAAGGTGATGGCCCGCCTCTCCTGCCTGCCCCACCTCCAGCTTACCTATAGCCCTTCCTGGGGGTGATGGGAAGCTGGTGCCCCTGGAAACGTAGGGTATATGTGAGCTTGTGTGGTTTGGATACTTGGGGTGGGATGCTCTTCTGCTACCAACCTCCATACTTTCTGTAGGTAGGTGATGAGGGAGGCTCCCGTAGGAGTTCAGTGGATGTGGGGAAGTGTCCACTTAAGTTTCTGCGTAGAAAACCATCACGTGTGTATTGCCAAATACCACAGCATCCTGTCTACTAAGGTGGCTTCAGACTGGGTCTGTCCCTCTGGGGAGTGCAGAAGGAAGCTTCCTCAGCTGTGTTGACTCTGCTGAGTAGCTGAAGGGTCAGATGCCTTCTGCATCTGTAGAGCTCCAGGTGCTTTTCTGGGCATTTCCCATTTAGTTCATCTAGTTTTAAGCCTCTGTAGAGGGAGTCTAATACTTGGACACAAGAGCTGTCCTGGTATTGTCCAAACTCTGGATTTCAAAGTTCGATGCTGTTAACAAAGCGCTGCACTAGCAGCATAGGTTAAGAATCCTGCCTGGACCACAGTACCAAAGTTTGCTCTCAGATTTTTCTGCCCTGTTTCCTGCTCTCAATCCTCCCCCTTTCCAGGCCACTCACAGTTAGGTCTCAATTTTTTTTTTCCCTTCCTCATGGTTGCCCTGACCTGCAAATTCCCCAGAGACAGGTGGAAAGATGAGGGAGGAATGTGGAAATGGGTCTCTGTTTTTGTCAAGGTGTCAGTGCTCTGCTCTTGAAATGTGGTGGCTGAGAGGTGACAGCTCAGCCACAGCATCGTCCCTGTGCCAGCCCACCTCTCATCTTCCATCCTGCCTTCCTTTCCAGGTCTTCCTCCACGAGGCCACCGTGCGCCTAATGGCAGGTGCCAGCCCTACCCGCACCCACCAGCTGCTGGAACACAGCTTGAGGCGGCGCACGCCCCAGAGCAGCAAGCAAGGTCAGCCCCAGGGCCCAGGCAGCGACCCACTGCCTGTGGGGCTGGGAGGGGGCAGCGCTTGGGCAAAGTGTGGAGGCACAGATACACCCTGCAGTGTCTTCTGCTGCATCAGGATAATGAGCTCCCATCAGCCTGTGGCTCAAGGCAACGCTTCTGCCATGTTCTCTACGAGCCAGCTAACGTGAGCTGGGCTGGAGGTGTTGGCAAACAGACTGGAAAACATTTGCCTTCATGAAGCTACACATACACAAAACGTGGCCATCTGGGGTTAGGAGCACTCAGTGCAAAGGCATAAGTTGGGAATTCTAAAGGGAAGAGCCAAAAGATGAATGTATGGGAATGGGCAAATATGCATGCCAGTGTTGGGGTGAGCCTTAGGAAGTGAACTGAATGGACCTGTATCTGTAGAAGACAGGACTGACAGTTCCTGACTCTAGCTCGGAGTGTTCTCCTCTGCTAGCCTAAAGGCCCTCAGGATGCCTCCTACTCTTGGCTCAGCCAGGGGATGCCAGACAGAGAAGCCTGTGCTCGGCAGTGGCAGTGGAGGGCCTGTGTTGTGGGGTTTTCTCATGCAGGTGGTAGCTCTGTGGTGAGTTTTCTCTCTTTACTGTTTGCCCATAGGTGAACTGGACACATTGCCAGGCCAAAGGGAGCGAGCCACAGCCATCCTGTTGGCCTGCCGCCATCTCCCCCTCTCCTTCCTGTCCTCGCCGGGCCAGCGGGCGGTGCTGCTGGCCGAGGCCGCCCGCACCCTGGAGAAAGTGGGGGACAAGCGCTCCTGCAATGACTGCCAGCAGATGATCGTCAAGCTCAGTGGGGGCACAGCCATTGCTGCCTCCTAACGCAGGCATGGGTTTCCTTTGTGCAAAGACAGACTGGTTGAGCATCAGCTTGGACTTCCCTTCTGGAGCTTAGAAAAAGTGCTAGGTTAGGGTTGTGCTGGTGGGATCAGGATGGGGTGGGAGGGGGAGGGTTTTGGGTTTGATTTTTTTCTAAACTTGCCCCAGGTTTAGCTTTACTAGCCTCCTTGCTTGTTCTCAGGCACTGCAGCAGGAATCTGTCTAGTTGTGGTTTTTGTCACTATGCCTGGGGCTGTTGAGAAGCGCTGCCCCGACACAAATCACCCGTCCCTGCTTGGGAGAGAAGCCCACGGCACAGAGAAGTGGCACATCCCGTGTCTGTCCTCAGGGGTATTTTGTTCCCTTTCCAAACACCTCTGCAGAAAGGAAATCTCTGGGGAGGGCAGAGGATCTGTTCAAGCCTTGTCCTGTGCGACTGCTGGGGCCTAGGGCTGTTCCCAAAAGAGGGGAAGGCACCAGCTTTCCTTGAGTTGTGTGTCAGGAAACTGAAGCCCCCTAGACCCAACTTCCCTAGGTGCTCTGGGAGTATCGCTTGGGGCCAGTACTGCCTGGAAAATTTCTCTACAGTTTTTATACAGGTTTTTTTATAGGAATGTTTGTGGCTTTACAGAAACATGGGGAACAACGCAGCAGATTTCCCTTCCCTTCTGCTTCATGCGTCTTTTCCTGTGATAGCTGCCTCCGGTTTTCAGCAGGGGGTGGGTTTGTAGCAGCCTGCAACAAGCAGAGCCTGGTAGAAGACCTTGGCATTCCTGGACATCTGGTGCTGGGTGGCAGCAGAGGTGGACATGCTGTGCCCTGCACTTGGCATGAAGGGTGAATGCTTCTCTGGTGCCTTTTTGTTGATGCAGAAACAATTTCTAGAAACAGTTTTTTTTATTTTACTCAACTCCCAGTCCCAGAACTTGTCTTCAGGTGTTTCTCCTTACCTTCTCCAACTGCTCCACAGCTCCTGCAGGATTTGGGAGGCACTGGTTCAGGGTGCAAGTCTCCCAGCTTTGTTAGTGTTGCTATTCCAAGCAGTTTGACTTGCAGGTGTTGAATTGCCTGTGACTTTCCAGGAGTGGGAGGTGGATTTGGGACAGGGAGAGAACGGTTTGCCCTCTTTCTCTCTGCCTTTCCTGTTGCATCTCTCCAAAGAAGTGCAGAGTGGTTGCCCTCTCACATGTGCATATGTGGAAACCAGCCTTTGGCAAGCAGGCATTGCTGTTTCTCCATGTGTGCAGCCAGCATGTTCTCCATGTTGGCAGCTTGAAGCATTTAGATACAGACAGCCATCCTGTCCCAGTGTACTGCCCTGTACTGCCCAACTCCTGCAAATTTTTTACTGGTTTGCAAACAGCTTTCACACGTATCCAGCTCTTGCAGAGAGGCATGAGCTCCTTCAAAATGAGAGGAGAAAGATAAGAGGCTTGTGGTTTCCCTTTGCACAGGGTCTTTTGGCATCTGGGAGGGCCATTTCATGTGCTTCAGCAATTGAACAGGGGTAATGCTAGTCCTGGAGTTGCCCAGCTTCAAGAAGATGGAAATGGGCCTGGAGAAACCCATCTCCCAGCAAAGCCCGTTCCCAGTGATTGTGTTCCGTAGCTGTGTGAGGACCAGAAGGTGTGTTTACCTCTCTCCCTGACTTTATTTGGGGAATAGCTGGTGGCCACCCAGCTTCAATGGCCAGTACTGTCCTACTGGCTGGGGTGTCCCTTGCTTCCTTGGAGTCGGTGGCTGGAGGGAGGGGAGCTCATTGTTTGAGGGGAAGAGGTTGCTCTCAAGAGTGCTTGATCAGTGCAGAGATGCTCTGGTGGCAGCGGCTTCGGCTTTGAGCAGGTACCCCAAGTGTGCAGAACAGCTCTTGAGTTTGTACACATTTTGATTGCTCATTCCCAAATACCCTAGGTTATCAGTGATCCTATTCTGGGGGTTATATTGCCTCTTCCTGATTTCCTTCCTCTTCCATGGCTCTCGTGCTGTCTTCCTTGCTATGGAGTTTTTTTTTCCTAAAAATACAGAAACTCCTTGCCTGTGGCAGCCTCTGAGTTATCTTGCATTTCTCCGGATCTGCGTGCAGCACGTGGGCAGTTCTGTGCTTTAGTAAAACGGGAGGTAAAGCTTTGGGAAAGCAGTGATGCTGAGGTTTCACTTTGTCACTAAGGGTAGTCTGAGCCCTGGGGGCTGGGCTGCAGGGAGTACTGGCTGGGCCAGGAGCTGGGAGAAACTGTTGGGCTGAAACCCAGGTAATGAACAACATGAGGCACTGAGGGTCCTAGCATGGCTGGTATGTCTCTCCCCCCTCCAGAGCAAGGGATCTTTGCCCTGTTTTTTTTCTACACTGTTCAAGAATTTGCTGTCTATCTGTCCCTACAACTTTTTTTATATGTATCTGTATATACTGTAACTTTTTGGTTTGTGGGTGGGAGGAAATTGTTTTATGGATTATGTGAAGAAAGTCTATTTATCCACATGGAGTTGAGAGTAGGGATGCTTTGTGATATGAGATGCAACTGGTGGTGGGGAAGTTCCCCAGAGAACATATCTGCTGTCTGAAAACCCTGTTCCAGGGCTCCTGACATCTGTTACCTAATAAAGATGAATGTTACCACCACCTCCCACCTGACCTCTTTCTCTTAGCTCTATTCATCCCACCCAGCAGCTGCTCTTAAGCAGAGGTGAGCTTGAAAAGTCCTTTAGAGACATAAAACCTCACATGCGCTTTGGGAAGCTGTCAGTCCTTTGTCCAGATAACCTAGAGATCAGAACTGCACCGCTTGCAATGAAAGGCCCTTGGTGGAACAAGTGTGGTGTCTCCGTGTTCCTCTGGAAGCAACTCAAGAGAATGATGGCTTGAGCAGAGCCAAGCAAGGTGGAGCTGGGCCAGAACCCTGCAATTTTAGGACCTTCTCTAGGGGAGGAAGGCTGTTACCTGACCTTGCTTTAGAACAATGTCCTTTCGCTCCATCTCTTTGTTTCTCTGCTCCCCCTGGTAAAACTCTGTCAGAACCATTAAGCTTCAGAGAGAGGAGATCTGTTTTTTGTGCAGCTGCTTGAAGGGTTTTGCAGTTGGCCCTGGAAGCTGTGTTCCCACCATGTCCCCCATCGTGGGGGGTTCCCCAGGCCCTGTGGGGGAGTGGGCTTTGTGCCTTGCTGCCCCGGGGGAAGGTTTTGTGAGCAGTGTGAAGTTTCCCAACCAATTCATACCAAGGCCATACAGTTCAATGTGTTATTTATTGACAAGGTGGAGGCTGGGGCAGTGAAGGGAGGAGGCTGGGGAGGCAAAGGGGCTGCTCGGGCTTTGCTGGCAGCATGGGTTTAGTGCTTTGAGTCAATTGCTCTTCCCCGGACCTCGTCAGGCGAAGGTGCCTGGCCCCAGCAGGATCTGTTCCCAGTCCGTCCAGCGTTGGCCCCCATGCCCTGAGCAGGGTACGGCTCTGCCAGTGTGTTCCCGACTCAGCCTCTTCCGGGCGTGGGCTGAGGACGCCTGAAACTTGCTGCTCGGATGAGTCCCCGAAGCCTCCTCGAAGGTGAAGTGCAGCCGGCAGTCCCCATCCCGGGGGCCGGCTCGTCTCCCGGCCTGGCCAGCGCCGCGCTTTGTCTAAGTCCTGTGGTGCTCTCCTCCGGCGGGCTGCCCCCGCTGGCAGCGACTCCCGCCTGAGGGGCAGCCCCAGTCCCCGATGGCACGGGCCGTCAGACGGTGACCTCGGTCTTGCTGTTGGTGGCGAGGTGCCGCGGGTGCTGCCCGTACAGCGAGGCGGAGGGGCCGAAGGCCTCGGGTGGCCCCTCAGGGCGCAGGGTGGCCAGGCCCGGCCGGCGGGGTCCACGATGGGGACCCCCCTCCCAGCCCCCCGGGAAGGCCGGACCCCCTGGCACCTTGGGGCCCTTGGCTTTGGGCAGGGGGCAGCCCTCGGCCAGCACCGGGGTCTCGGCTGGGAAGGTCAGTGTGCTGGCGGGGGGTGGCTCCAGCCCCCCGAACCGCCTGTAGAAGTCCTCGGTGGCGCTCTCTGTGGGGACAGGCGTGCAGTGTCACCCCTCCAGGACCTCCTGCTGGCACGGGGGGCCCAGGGAAGGTGCAGAGGTGGAGAAGGCTGGGATGGGGCTGTAGGAGGGATTCTGGGCACTGACTGGCTGGGGGCGATATTGGCAATAAACTGGCTGGGCAGTGCTTTTGGAAGATCCTGGGGAACCGATTGCTGCGCAGTGCAGTGTCCATGTGGACCCTGAGCCCTGATGGGGTGGGCAGTGCCCCAGGTCTGTGTGGGATCCTGGGTGCTGGTTGACTGGGAAGCGCAGTGGATCTGCAGGGGGACCCTGGGCACTGACTGGCTGGGCAGCACAGCAGGCTGGTGGAGTGATGGAGGAGCTGCAGAGTTTCTGCTGTGAGCAGCCACGCCAGGAGCATTGGGAAACTGGGATGCTCGTTCTGCCTGTGCCCCTTTGTGAGCCCCATGCCCCTCCCCACTTGGTTTTTGGGGTTAACGGGGTGCATGCCCTCCTCCACCATCCCACCCCCAGGGCAGCAGAACTCACCTCCAACCTTGAGGGTGGTGTAGGAAGTGTAGTCCGGGGCTGACAGGGCCAGGCTGCTGGCCAGCGGCAGGCGCTTGCCGTGGCTGTGGGGCCGCCCCAGTGCGGGGGCAATGGCCACCGCGTTGTTCAAGGGTGGTTTGTCTGGAGGGGCAGAGATGGGTGGGAGCTCAGCCGTAGGATGTGCCCTCCCACTGCCTTTATTCACTCAAGCGAACTTACTTTTCCCCACCACACCAGTGCCTTACCTGTGCTGTTTCTGGGGGGTCCCCGGGCCAGCCCCTCGCCCAGAGGCACCTGCACACCCCCCATGAGGCTGTCCATATTCTCAGAGGGGCTGTGTCCTGACTGCTTCAGCAGATCTGTCAGTGTCCTGGAGAGGGGGTGAAGGGCTGTTAGAACAATATCCTACTCCCCTGGGACCCCAAATGCATCCCAACCCTGAACTCCACTCCTTGAAGGCAGAGCTAGGCAGCCTGGGGCTAGGAAAGATCCACTGGGAGCAGTGCACCCAGAATGCACCCAAGCCACTAATCCAGCTTTTGCAGGAGGACTAACAAGTCTAATGGCTAATTGGGGTCTGGCTGGGGCTGAGCCCTCCCAGAGCCAGGGGCATCAAGAGTGGTGAGGGAGATGCATGGCTTGGAGCAGGCTGCAAGGGTACAATGAACTGAGACAGAAGGAAACTGATCTGATGGAAGCTGGAGCAACACCTCTGGGATGCTTCCCTGGTGGAACAGGGGAGAGGAGGCAACACCTCCAGTCAAGTCCCTTCAAAACAGAGAAGACCCCAAGGAAGGGATTAGAGAGGCCACTTGTGCCCCTTCGGGGAGGGAATTAAACTAGTGGCAGCCTCTGGTGCAGGCGCTGTCTGTGCAGAACACCCTCCTTGTAAGTAACAGCATTAAAAATTAAACACCATTACATAAGATAGAGCCCTATTTCGTTTAACATTCATGGACAGAGATTCTGCAGTCCCACCACAGCGCACTGGCAATGCCAGAGCAAGGCATGCTGGTGGTACCAGAGTGGGGCACAGTGGCAGTCAGTGCCAGAGCAGGGTGCACCAATGCTGGTGGTGCCAGAGGAGGGTACAACAGTAGTGGCAGAGGGATCACGTTATCAATGCTGGAGCAGGACCTAGCCACGTGCCACTGCAGCCTTTGGCAGCGAGTCCCAGGAGAGGATGGGATGCTCCTGCAGGTGCAGGGCTTTGTGATGAGAAGACACACCATTCCCCCTGCAGAGACCATCCCTGCAAGATTGCAGGGGTGTCCACTCAGGGCTTTTTTTGGCTCGCTAATCCCCAGCTCACTGTCAGCATGCCTCGCGCCTCAAAGGCTCTGGCTGGCTCACAGACGCACACCGTGAGCTGATGGTTAGCAAGTGGTTGGACGATAAAACAGCAGATTAAACTCAACATGCATAAATGCAAATTGGAGAGGGAGGGGGGAATAATCCTGACTTGGTAAATGTGTCAGCTCATGGCACCAAAGCGCTCAAAAACCTAGCGAACATGATGCTTGGAATTTCAAGGAAAAGCAGTGAGAACAAGGGAAAAAGTAATGCATTGTGCCTGGGGGATGCTTATGCTTGTGGGGACCTAAGGAAGCCTTTTCCCTCCCAGTTTGTGTTCAGTCAACATCACAGGGCAGGGGCAAGAGCAAAGCTACAAGGAAGGGTCACTTGCCTGTGGGTTAATTACACATCATTCTTGGGAAGCTTAATCTCCAGATGGGCCAAGAGAACCCTGATAGAGCTGAAGACATTGAAACAAGCGAGGAGCAAACCCTGGCAGCTAGAAGGCAGCTTGGCAGAAAAGGGCCTGGGGATTCTGGTTGACACCAAGTTGACCATAAGCCAGTAGAGTGCCCTTGGGACAAAGGCACTGAAATGGTTTCCTGGTCTGCATTAGGCAAAGTGTTGCCAGCATGTCTGAGGAAGGTGATCCTTCCTCTCTGCTTGGCACTGGTAAGGCCACACCTCTGGAGTGCTGGCTCCAGCTTAGTACAGAAGCATGGATGTACGGGAGAGAGTCCAGGGAAGGGACACAAAGTTGGGACTGGAGTATCTTTTATACAAAGAGAGGCTGAGGGAGCTAAGACTGTTCAGCCTAGAGAAGAGAATGTTTTGGGGGATCTTACCAATGTACATGAGTATCTGAAGGGAGGGTGCAACAAGGACAGCGTCAAGCTGATGAGGTGACACGTGCAAACAGAAACAGGAATCACTGTTTAAACAGAAGAAATAACTTTTTATTTTTTTCCTTAAGGAGTAGTTAAATGCTTGACCAGGCTGCCTGGGGAGGCTGTGGCATCTCAATCCTACAGCTATTCAAAGCCTGCACCTCCCCAGGAACCTTCCTGCAACAGACTGACCCAACCAAAGTTCAGGCCATGGATGCTGCAGTCAGAGAAACTCTGGGCACAAGCTGTGCCTAGGCTGTGCCTAGGCAGGGCAGGGGGAGGCAGGTACCCCGAGGCCATGGGTGTGGGCTGTCAACTCGGGGAGCTGCTGCCCTGTCAACTCCTACCTTCCCTGGGGTGTACTGCTCACCAGCCCCTCCCCACTGGACGCTGCCTGCTCTTGCCTGTCCTCGGGGCCAGCGCTCAAACAGGCTTGTTTCAACAGGAAGTTCAATGCGATTTGACCTATTTTTAAAATTATTTTTTCTTTTCCTCGGGTCTATTTATGAAGCTTGAGCAATCCTTTATCTATGACTTCTCTCCACATAAATCCATCAATGCTCTTTCTCATAAACGTTCCCTTGTGCTGACCGCTCCAGGCACATGGACAATAACAATTAACAACAATGGCTCGAGCAGCAATAAATGAGCTGTTTTGCTAAGGTGAGAAGCACCCACAAGTCCCCAGCACCAGCAGCACTTGGATTCACCCTGCCCTTGCACCTGGCGTAGTGCCACTGGCCAGGGCTGCCAGTAGGGCTCTCAGGGGCTGCACCCCTTCCCTGGCTTATCCCCAGGTGATGCAGTGAAGGGAAGGTGGACATGGAGGGTGACACTGTGTGCCACTGAACATCACCTTGGGCATTTTGAGCCTTAGTCTGGTCCTGTGGCTGGGGGGCTTGAGGAAGGTCAAGCCACATCTCCCTAGGTCACCTGGTGATCTGCGACACCAAGATGGATCTGGAGTGCTGATGGAGGAAGGGAACAGAGAGTAAGTGTAGCTTTAGACCTGCACTGCTCATCTGTAAAATGTTCTGCTGAATGGTACCACTGAGGCCTTCATCCACACTCTGGCCATGGATGCAGAGTACATGAGGCAGTGTGTGTGGGTGGCTTGGCACCCAGCTTGCCTGAGCAAGCAGGGTGGGCATGCAGCCACCTCCATGGCAAACCTAGTTCTGCTTAATGGTGCAACAAAGATGCCCCAAACCAACCTAGTGCAAGACCTGAGACCAAGCACTGAGGCAGATCCAGAAGCAATAAAGATGGAGGCCAAGAGAGCTTCACAGGAGAAACCATGCAAGAAGCACTCAGTGCTCCTGATCCATCCCCAAGGGATGTGCCTGTGTGGGAGCAGGACGCTGACCTGGCACGGCAGCCTAGCCCAGGGCCTGACTCACTTTTGGGAGGCCCAAGCCCCATACCTGGTAAGCCCAGCAGGAGAGTATGCAAGCCCTGGAAAGGGGGCAGGGAGCAATGGGGAGACAGAAGCACAGGCCTCCAGAAGAGAGGAGAGATGATGGGGTGAAGTGACATTGCCGCGAGCTGGAGTGGGGTCCATGAGGTTTGGAGCAGAGGTGCAGCGTTGCAGGAGGCACAGAGCACGCTGCAGCCACAGGTGAGCACCCGGATGGTCACACTACTGCTCCCAGTGAGAGACTCAGCTTCACCTCCCAAGTTTCCCACAGCTTACAGCGTGTTTGCTAAGGGCAGGGGTGCCCATCCATACAACTGAGCAGCACAGGCACTGTGGGACACCTGTCCGGTGGAGCTCAGGAAGGCGTGGGGTTATCAAAGTGTCTTTGCAAAACGGGAGTTGCAGTGGTGGGTATTGGAGCTTGGACCCAGTGGAAATGAGCATCCCCAAACATTATGTTCAGTCTAGGGACAGACCTCCAGGTCTCTCCAGGAGCTGGATCCTCTTTTGTCCCCCAGAGAGCCCAGGGCAGCACCTAATAGCACACCATACTGCCTGAAAACACTTTTTCTAGGTCTTCACCACTACCTGCTACCATGGACATCAACCACAGGCATGGCCCTGGACTTGAGCATTGCCAGAGAAACACCCAGAATGGCTGGATGCATAGTGAGGCCATATTTGGGGGACCCCAAAAAGCACGGAGAGATCCAGGGAGTGAAAAGTCAGAGTCGAGCACTCACCTACTGCAGCTGCCAGGGCACCTGCTCCTGACAGTTGTTTTGCCCTTCTCCAGAATCTCCCCTACTCTCTAGGAGGCTGCTTCTTGCCCAGTTCTTCCCATAGCATCGTTCACACCAGCTGCAAAACTGCAATTCCCACCCAGGAGGTTTTCAGGGAGAGGTCTGGGGCACGTGCTTGCCCTCAATGTAATGGGCATGGACAGATCCTGGAGGCCCCCAAGGACCTAACGTCCTCGGAGATCCAGGGACTGAAGAAAAACACAGGCAGGTGTTCCTGACTCACGCGGGGTCTGGCCAGGCTAAGCAAGTGCTGGGGACAGATGCCAAGCATGAGCTGAGCAGGAAGGAGAGGGGATTGCCGGAGCTGCCATAAGGCCCTGCAGGAGGAAGGCGGATGACGACGGGAGGACAAACCAGGTAGCTGCAGTCCCTTGAGCACCCACTTCCCTGGGTGGGCCAGCAGCCAAATCCGTGAGGAGACAAAGACATGTTGGAGATGACCAAGGTGTGGGGGTCTCAGGACAAGCTGGACACAGACTCAGGTGTCTCCATCAGGGAGGAACTAATGGACTTTTTGCACCTAGTCACTCTTCTTGGGTTTGGACCAGGACCAGAACCATGACAAACGACATCTGGAGGTGGTTGACCTTACTCCCCAAGAGAGAAACCTGAAAGCAGCAGCAGTGGGAGCTGTCCAGGGCAGCACAAATGCCTCCCAGGAGCGGAAAAACCCCGGCGGGAGGGAGGGATAGGAATGGAAATCAAGACGACCGTGCAACAGGGAGCTGGCCCAAGGCCATGATGCGGTGCCCAAGGAGCAAATGAGAAGCTCCTACCTGAGGCGCTGGGGGAGAGGCAAGGTGGCACTGCCCATGCCTTGGGCCATGTGTGGGTACAGTGGCAAGGCAGGTAGAAATATCCCTGCTGTCTCAGGGGCACCAAGACAAAGCGTATTCCCCCAACTGCCCAGGCACAGTGGAATGGAGGTGATAGCATCCCTTTTTGGATGCTGATGTCGTGATGTCATTTGGCACTGTCTCCATCAGCCCAGCACCCAGGAAGTCAAATCAGCCTGGTCTCTTGCCTGGTTCCTGGGGCTCTGCACCTGATGCACCACTGCTGCCCTGCCACAGCTTTCCAGTCACCAGCCCTGTGGAACCAGAGCCGGTCACAACTGGCACAGAAGGACACAGGACACAGAAGAGGGCAAGACTTCTCCTGACTTCTGCAATGATCAAGGTGTCCTTCTGATTTTTTCCCTCAAAGGTGGACGAGAAAAACGCACCTTCTCCCTATCTGTATGCTAGTGCCCAAAAGATCTGTGGCTTTATGGAGAACAGGCACCTGTCTCTCCAAACTCAGTGGGAAAATTCAGGCTTCCATGAGTTTAGAGGAAGGCAGGGACAAGGGGAAACACACAGCTCCAGCAGCGCAGAATTGAGGCTACCCACAGAAAACAGCCCCTGGTGAGTGGCAGCACTCCCACCAGCATGTGATGGTGGGAGAAGGCAATACCCAATGGCAGGGGATGAGGACATGGGTCTGGATGTCCCAGGGTCTGACCCCTCCCTGAGCACAGTATCTCCTTCACAGGAGGTAGGGGGGGGGATGACCAAAAAAAGACGCGGCGGCAGGCAAGTGGAAGGGGAGTCAGGAGGCTGGCGGAGGCCGTATTGATCCTGTCAAGGTGCCAACACTTCCTCAGGCAACGCAGGGGGAGGCGTGGGCACATAGCAGCACACAGACAGGCTCCCTGCCAAGGTGGGGGCACAGCATGGATCCCCCCCAAACTGCCTCTTGTGTCTCAGGAGGGTCCTGTGACCATTCTCCATTACTTAGTATGACCCTCCTCCAACCAGGGGTGATCAACCTCTGCTCCCCTGAGTGGGTGCAAGAAGTAGAATGGGTCTGGATTTGGGGTGCAGCACCCATTGGTTGCGTAAGTCCCAAATAGGCAGTACCCCAGGGGAAGGAGAGAGTGTGTTGGTGCTAGGGGTTGCAATCAGGACAGCTGCCTGATCATCCCAATGAAATTATTTCCACCAGCCCTGCTTTTCCTTTTTTTAAAAGCTAAAATCCCTTAACAAAATGGCATGAAAATGGGTTTCTTTCCAGGCTTGATGTCCTCACCGAGAAGATGAAAAGTAGAGCCCCAAAATGGGGAGCGAAGCATGTACTGGCAGCGGGAGGGAGAGGGGAAGATGCACTAACAGCCACAGCAGCAGCACAGGAGTTGGGGGAGATGCAGGGGGTCTCCAGTGCCAAAGTGTGTCTGCCCCTTGACCTTCCCCCTGCCAGCCCTGTGCTCAGCCCCAGGAGTGAGCTGAAAAGCAGGGACTAGAGCCACAGGGCATGGGCTCCAGGAAGAAGCTGCCCAATTTTCCACTGGAGGGTGTGCTCCAGGGGGTGTAAGAGTGTGGATGCCCCCTGCAAGGGCAGTGTCCCACACTGGTGCACAGAACAGACCCCAGGGCACACCCACGCAGGCGCGCACACACACACACGTGTGGACGCGTGTGCACACATGCACACGGAGTTGGCGCAGCAGCCACAGTGGAACTGTCAGTTGCCACTTCGTCTCCCCCAGCACTGCAAGCAAGGCTGAGATCAAAGGGACTGCAGTCCAGAGTCACCCCACACACTGTCAGACTCTGTCTCACCTTCCTGAGACATCGGGAGCCACAGATTTGTTGCGGGGGGAAAGCCATGTCCTATAGCTCACATGTCACCCACCCCAGTGACTGGTGGGTTGGCACTCCTGAGCCAGGGACATGCCCTCCTCAAGAGACAGAGCAGGTCATTTTGAGAGGAGATGGGTGTAAAACCACCCCTTCTCGTGGAGGCTGTCCTGGCTGCCAGCCCTCCCTGCCAGGTTAGTGTGTTGCAGTCAACCCACCCCCTGGTGTCTCAGCATGCTGGGACAGGGATTTTAGGGATCACCTCACCCTCTTGGCAGTCCCAAGGTGAAGCCCAGGTTCAGTCTACGCAACGGGCTAGGAACATGAGCTGCTACCCATGGGGAGATGAAGCGGGGAAGGTGGGGGGACTGGACCCCTTTACCTGGAGACGGTCATCTCTGTCTGGGGACCCTGTGCCTTCTCCAGGCCCAGCTTGGTGAAGATGCCCACCAGCACCATGATAGCCACCACACCGCAGATGATGTAGACGATCATGTTGGTCTTGTCACGAGTGGGGTCCTCGGGGGTCTCGTCCACCCGGGCAGGCGGCTGGCCCGTGTTGACCCAGTTGGGGGTGTCGTAGTTGGAGCAGCCGCTCTGGTCCAGCCGCCCGGGCTTGAACTGGCAGCAGAAGCGGTACCCGCAGGTCCCGCAGCAGTACTGGTAGATGCCGGCGTTGCAGTTGAACGGCGGGTCCCACTGCCCCATCACGTCGTAGTACCCGCGGCAGCGGTCCCCCCCCGGTGGTGCCGCTCCGGTGGGCGCGGGGACCGTGGTCTCCGGCGGCGGTGCCTGGCTGCTGTTCCCGCTCTCCCCGGGCCCCCCGGTGCTGGGCTCGCCGCTCCACACCCGGCCGGGCTCCAGCAGCACCAGGCAGCAGATACCCACGACGTAGCTCGGCTCCATCCGCCCGCGGCTCCGGGGGGCCATCCGGGCGAGGAGAGGAGTTAGAGCCGCTCGCCCGGGACCGGCCGCATGGCCGCCGAAGAGCCCCGATGGAGGAGAAACGGGCTGGGGAGAAAGGGGGCGTAATGGAGGGAAGGCAAAAAAGGGTAGAAAAAAAGAAGTGGGTGAAAAAAAAAAAGTGCGAGGGGACGTACCCCCTCCCCGTGTCTCCCCAGATCGGCCGACGGGCAGAGAGATTCAGAGCAGGGGACGAGGCGGGCGGCATGGGAGAGCCGCCGCCTCCCGCCGGCCGGGGAGGGGACGCGGCGGCGGGCGGCGGGAGCGGGCGGGCGGGTCGGGCGCCGGCGGCCGCCCCATCCCCGCGCCTCTGCCCGCGCCTCCCGGCACCGCGCTCCGCCGAGGAGACAGGGAGGAGAGAGGAGGGAAAAGCAGCAAAAGCCCTTCGTACCAGGGCGGGAGGAGCAAGAGGAGCAGCAGGAGGAGGAGGAGGAGTGCGGGGGAGAGGGGGAGGGAGCCAGCGAGGCGCGGGGGGCTCGGCTCCCCCGCCGCCTGACAGCCTCCCGAGGAAACCGGAGAAGGTCCTTCGCCGAGTCCTCTGCCAGGCTCCCCGCCGCCACCGGGCGGCAGGACGCCCGCCCTCCCCGTCGGGCAGCCGCCGCTGGCGGCCGGGCACGCGTGGCACCAGTCCCGGGCCCGCCTGCCCCCGAGCACCACCGAGCGCCGCCGCCGCACCCCCACTCGCCCGGACGGGAGCTGCGGGCCGCAGGCTGGCACTTAGTGGTACAGGAGGGACGTATGCTGGGGGGGAGAGAGCCCCCGAGGTGGTGGGGTGCCCTTCTTCAGCCGCTCAGCAAGGGGGCACTTAGGGAAAGGGGGAGAGCAGCAGTCCCAGTCCATTGTGAACATCAGAGCATCCCCCAAGGGGAGCTGTCGATGGGGGTCTGTAGGATGGGAAAAGTGGGGGGGCTAATGGGGCACCCCTAGAAAGTCATCCTCCATGGAGTTGCAATGATTTTCAGCCAGCCACTGGCTGGCCCTTTGTTTGGACTACGAAGTTCAGACTTTCTGGGGAATGTGCACCCACTGCTTTGGTCTCTGGCTGGTGCCACCGGTAAAGGTGGTATTCATCCTCACTGCCAGCTCCCCTTCCCAGAAGGGCACGATTTGCTTTTCCTGCTCTGGGGCCATTGAGGTAAGAGCAGGGTGGGGCAAACTGAGGGGCCATCGGGCCCCTTGCCCAGCACTAACACAACTTACAGCCTGTAGCAAGGGTGGCTGGGGTGAGTGACACATGGGAGATATGGCTGCATCTTCATCACCTCCAGACAGACCTAAATGCTGTACTAGGGAAGGCCAGCAAATCTGGCATCGCCACTGTGTTCTTGGGCATCTATTCATGCTCTGTGAGAGAGAGGATGAATAATGCATTGTCCTGTCTTATCTCGTTGGTACTCTAACCTGGGGCATATGGCTGCCCTTGGGCTGCATAGTGCTGGCACGGGAGACCCCAGTCCCCAGGCAAGCGGTGATACAAAAAGACATTATAATGATGAAGGTGGGATTAAACAGGTTGGGGAGGCCCACCTTCCTCTGGCAGATGCCTCCTTTCAGGCCAGCCCATGGATCAGCCTGTCCTCAGGAGCCATGCCTTACCTGCCACATCACAGGGGGCAGGCTGATGGGACGAAGCACTCCATCATCGTCGTGCCTGTGCATCGTGGCAATCTGATATTTCAGGCTGGAGCTTTGCACAAAACCCATCCCACCCCGTCGAGGGTGAAACACTTGTGTCTTCTGCTGGGGGACGGATTTAGAGGATAAAATATCCTTTCCCTATTCATCAAGCCTGAGCCCTGCATGCCCCCGGTAACTTCCCATCTGGAGTTTGGCAAAAGTCAAAGACATTGAAAGCATGGATGAAGAGAGCAGCTGGAGCCCGGGACGTGTCCGATCGGCCCCCAGTGCCTCAGCCTAATAGAGATCCATTAGGTAAGGTAGCTTGTAGCCTCCAGAGCTTCCTGAAAGAGATAGAAACCTAGTGAGGCGGAAGAAAACTGCTCGTCTCCAAAAGCCACACTTTCCCTGCATCTGGGAGAGCTCTCTGATGAAAGGCCCCACCGTCTGGAAGTTGCAGACATGGGGGTCGTTACCACTAATAGCCAAAAGCAGCGTCGGCCTTGAGAGAAGCTGCGCAAGCAAAGTTTGCTGCTGCCCAGGTAACGCCAGCAATCGTTTCCCAGGCATCGGGCGATTGCTCCCGACGTGTGTGCGAGCAGAGTCGCCCCGGGGGCCCGGAGTTTAACAGACTGTTAACAGGCAGAGCGAAAAACTGGCCAAAAACGGGGAGTTTGCTGGAAAATGGTTGCCTGGCATGACCTGCGAGAAAGGGAACGGTTTTAAGGCGGGGGGAGGGTGTTTACTGAGTGTGAAGCAGCCGATTTAAAGGGTCTCTGGGAGCGAGAAGGAAGGAGGAAGAGCCGCTCGCTGGCGTTAGCTGCGTGCATCAACCCAGAAGGAAAGCAAAGCCCAGGGCAGGGTGCGGAGGAGCACCCTCCCGGCGCGTCCCCGGCTCGCAGGGCCGGCCGGCGCTGGCTCCGTGCAGTGCTGGCACCAGGGGCTGCAGCCCGCAGCCCCGCTGAGCCGTCAGCTCATCTTTGTCAAATAAGTGACCCAGCCACTAGCTGCATCCCCAAAGGGAGGGGGGTGTGAGAGGGAAATCCTGTAGCCCGGCACCTACGCTCTAACATCATTGGGAAGCGGCGGCAGGACCCGCAGGAAAATTCAGGTCAGCAGGGACCTCCGGAAAAAAAGCAAAGAACTTGCTTGCAATATCCACGGGCACTTCTAGGGAGGGGGATTTGGGAGAAGAGCTCCGTTAGACTTTGACCACCAGCCCTGGAGGATGTCACGGAAATATTCCCTGTAGTGACAATGCCACCCGGACTACAGAAGGGTGTCTCTGCGCCTGCAGAAATAGGATATACGGGCGGTTCAACACCGAGCGGGGAGGGATACGCCGAGCGCTGACACTGTAAACAGATTGTTTCTGGCAGGGCACGGTGATCTGGAGAAGATCCTCTCTGTCACAGCCAGAGAGCCCGACAGACCCAGATCCCCGCTGATCATGGGGGTGCAAGCCTAGCAGAGCTGCCAGGCTCTTGCCCGAGGAGCAGAAGGAGGAGGGAGCCATCACCATCATCAATGTGAAGTAAAGCCCTGGGAGCCTCCCTGAATGTGGAAGGATTGGGGTGCAGTCAGCTCCTGAGAAAAGCTAGCAGTGTTTGGAGTATTTGGAGCCCAAAAGCTACCTAGCCAACCCCCACTTGCCCCTCATCCGGAGAATCAGAGACACTTTACCCCCCTAAAAAAGTGATTTTTACCATGTAGGACTGAGCTGGACTCAGGGCCGAGGGGTTGCCAGGGAAAGGGTGCTGCTGTGAAGGGGATGCCCCATCTCAAAGGGCTGTGCTGCGATAGGAGGGCTCCAGCACCTCATGCTTGTGTGCTGAGGAGTGCTGCCAGAGTGGGTTTTGCTGCTTGCAAATCAGCAGCTAACACCCATCAGCTAGGAAGAGCTGAAGGCGAAAGAAGGCTGTCAGGAAGAGCTTCCAGCATGCGCTGCAGCACTGTCCTCTGCCTGGAGGCAAAGGAGAGGAAGAGCTCCTGCCATCATCCCTGGGACTACATGGGGCATGTGTATCCCCCCCACATTCCCCAGGATATACCAGAGAAACCTACTTCCCTACAAAACTTCAGCTACTGAAGCTGGTTCTGTTCCAAGGCAGGGCTAGAGCTGGGGAAGACTCTCCCCTTGCCTTTGTCTCTGTGAGGGAAATTTCTTTGGCCATCAGTATCCTGCTTGGAAGTTCTGAGTTTTGTCAGACCCATTGTCTAGGACTGGGATAAGGGACCCCTGGACTGTGATTAGGGATCCCGGAGGTCAAGCACTGGGCTAATGTGCAATCAGATCCCACTCCTCTCCTCACATTATCATAGGCTCAATGGATTAGGGAAACCAAAGCCGACCTTGGGCTACTGGTGTAAAGCAGGGCAAGTTAAATGCACTGGGGGATGCACAGAGATGAGGTGGCTGAGCCCAGAGCAGCCACCATCTACCCTATTTCCAGCCCAATCTGCACAAGGGTTTTATTCTCCTGCCTGTGCTTGATGCTCTGGCTGTAAAACGGCTGTAAAAGAACAACTGTGCCTCATAATGGCTTACAGAGAACACAGAAGCATATGTGCTTTACCATTACCATCATAACTGCAAACATTCAAAAGTTGAGATTTGCAAGCTTCCAGCTTCCTAAAGGCAGCTGGATTCAAATCCAAATGACATCCAGAGGAATGAGGAGAAAATCAGCTCAAAGCAAGGGCTTATTTTTAATTTATGTCACAGTATGGGCAAGCAGGATCTGGGCTGGAAGCCCGAGCTCCCTCAGCTGCCACTGTTAGAGGGCAGCCGTGCCTCCACATATAGCACAAAGGCCCACGAGCATCAGCTGTGACCCCCAGGCTGTCTGCATATGGACTTTGCATTTAGGATTAAACTTGGAGACAGTGCTAGTAAATGCTCCCCCTTTGCAGGCACTTGGTACATCAGCTCGCTAGCCCAGGGGTTTTGCTGATGCAGCCTGGAGGTTGTGTTGGGGATGGCTGCAGAGTGTTTGCAGCCCCCTTCACACTCATCTGAGCTTCAGGGCAGTTGGTGGGATGTTGGACCCAAAACTGTCCCCTCACTGGTGCCCGCAGGCTGATCAGGAGCACTCAGCCTCAAACCTCCTCCTACACTGGGCTTGTGTGGCAGGTCCCCGTTGCTATCCTGGGTGGAGCCCGAGTATTTTCTCCTTTCCTTTTTAAAGTAAGTTTCTACCAGTTTTTCAAGCATTAAAAAGCCAGATAAACACCTGGAAGCAGCAATGCACAGCCCAGCTCACTCAGCAGCGCAGTGGCATCTCTGGCTACGCTCCCTCTCTCCACCCCCTCCGCTCTCACCCCTGACCACCCCTCATGCAATGTGCTGATTCAAACCACAGTCATTTAGGGCAAAATACACCCAAAGAGAGAAAGGATGAGAGCAGCCATCGCAATGCAGAGCATCCTTAAGGGCTCAGCGTAACAGCTGTGCGAGAAGGGGATCTGCTGCAGGGAGGGTGGGAGGCAGCGGGGCCCGCTCCAGGCTGCTTTAGCCAACTGTGGAGCAATAAAAACCACACCGTGGCAGCAAAAGGGACCCAGTGCTTCTCCTCCCGTGCTTGAGGACCCGAGATGGTGGTGGTGGCAGTGAGCTGTTGGGTTTGCTGGGATGGGGGATTTAGGGCGCCTGTTCCGGCGGCTGAGGCAGGGTCTGCAGGAGGAGGCCATATGGCCAGGAGCAGCGTGCTGTCCCGGCGTCAGACCGGCAGCAGGGGCAGAGCCTCTCCTCGGGAAGGGCGGCCGTGCCAAGCACAGGCTCTGGCACAGGTGCCGGCCGGCTGCCAGGTACACTCAGGTGCTGCGGGCGGCTCAGAGCCCGCAGGGCAGCATGGCATGGCCAGCAGGGCAGGATGCCCCCGTGCAAACCAGCTGTCCCTCCTCATCTCCTCTTCCCCTGGAACCAGGAGACATGTAGGGGCTCGTGACCCCCTCACAGCACAGGTTTGGGCCAGGTGGATGTAACTGTGGTTGGTTGTAGCATGGTATGAATGTTGATGAAATCTTTGCTTCTACAAGACCAACATTTTGACATAGAAGCAGAGGATGACTGGTGGAACATTGGCGGCAGGAGCGCATCCACCTCCCCCTCTGCCAGCTCCTCCCTGTGCTGGGGGACAGGCTCTTCCAGCTGAGGCTTGAAGGGGCTCAGCACACTTCTCATCTCATGATAACCCTTTTCCAGCTGGCTCCACTGGGGCCCAGTTCACTGGACTCCTGCCCTTTCTTGAGATGCCAAGGGGTGAAAAAAAATCAGGGATGTGTTCTGAGAAAGGAGCTTCAGGCAGATACCGGGAAAGGCTTGTGAGCAGAACAGGACAGGAAAGATCCTTAATTAAAACCAGGGAAGGGCAGGGAAGGTCCAGAAAATCAGTTTTGCTTTTCCAATGGAAGAGAACAAGGGTGAGAAGGTAAAGAAAGCACAGAGGTGTGGATGTGCAATGCCTGTGCACCGCCTCTGCACAGAGTGGTGTGCTGCATTTGGGACCATCACTTTCCTCCACCTGCCCTTCCACAGGCACTGGTATGTGCCTCTTCCCCTCTGTAGCAGCAAACTGCAGGCTCTCTGTGCCCTTGGCTTCCCAAGAGTGTCCCAGGATAGATGTACTTGTCCTTTGATGTCTCTTTTCACTGGATTACAGAGGAAGGAGAGGGCTTTGCTATCAGAGGGCTGGCTGCGAGCAGAGCTCCCTTGCCCGCCGGGAGCCCGTGGGCTTGCGAGCCAGCTTCATTTTGGCATGATCCGCCTCTGCGAGTGAGAGCTGCTGAGGATGGCCCAATCCTATTAGTGGCAGGGATTTGCTTCAGGTCTCCTATCATTACCCTGATGACATTTCGTTGTGCAATAAGCCTCTGTCTTTTGGGAAACTAAAAATCAAGCGCGCCGCTTTCCCACATAGGAACTGTCCCTGTGCCACACCGGCAGCAGCCTCGCTGCGGCAATCAGGAGTCACCTTGGTGCTCCTACCAGACATGTCATTTTCCTTCTGCCTCCCAAATCCCAGCCCAAGGACAGGACAGATGCCACCAGCAGCAGGGCTTTAGGTGGAACAAGTCCTGTGTTTTCCACACAGGAAGAGCAAATCGGTGAATAGCTTTGAGACTAATTCAGGACAGTTGGTGAGTGCACCCACCCAAGGGAAACAGGGCACACTGAAAACTCCTATGAACAGGGATGCAGGAGGATCCATGGCAAATTTCGGGGAAAAGAAGGGAAAAGGAAAAAGGCAATATTGGCTGGCTCCCAACAAATAATTTCTGAAGGTCTGTGTGAGGTTTGCAAAGTGCTGAGGCTGGATGAGGGGCTCAGTAACTATCTGCAGCTCTGCAAAGGACAAGGTAAGGGGGATAATATACAGTGAGGGGAATAGGAATAAATTAAGCAGAACAGGAGAAAAACTGAAAATCCAGACAGAGAGATGTATGTGACTATAGACAAATCTCAGACTGTCCCATTAAAAACATGCCAAAAGCAGCAGAGAGGGATCAGGGTGGGGATGTGACAGGTCTGCTCTTACTTCTGCAGCTGTCTGCGTGAGGCAGCAGGGTGCAGGTGGAGGGAGCTGTGAAAACTCCTTTGAGTTGGCTGATACTGTGGACAGGGAAGGCATGTGGCCGAGTGAGGAGAGCTGTGTTCAAGCTCCCAGGTACTAATCCTCACTCATCACTCCTCTTGGAGGACCAGTTCACAGTCTCATAGTTCTTTCAAACGCAGATGTCCCTGATGTCCCCTGAATGGGACTCATGAATGCTGGACATTCGTTTTATCACAAGAGACATTGGACACACTGTGCAGTTGCCCTCTGGTGCTGCTCTTGGCCTCATCCTTTGCTTTCTGCTCCTCATGCTCTGTTTCAGGATGTACCATCAGCCTTTTGCAGACAGAGAGTGATGATGGCCCTGCCCTGGCTGGAGATGGGTTGTGGCTGCTGGAGCAAGGGGGGTAAATGCAGGGATGTGTCTGCCCAGATAATTTTTAAAGCTTGTCAATATTTGTAACAACCAGTGGAAGTAATTGCAAATATGAGGAGAAAAATAAACTCTTGGCAGCCACCAGCAGCAGGCTTCTCCTCTACCAGTGGCAGCATGGAGAGCCCAGCAAGCTTGGGCCGTGTCTGAATTAGGTGCAAAAACTCCCAGGTGGGCCTGGCACCATTGGAAAAGGGAAGCCAAGCTGGGAGCTGGGAGAAGAGCTTGGTCAGAGGTCCCCTTCCCCAGGGTCCTGCCTGGGGCATGGGAAGAGGGAACCACACCCTGGGCAGAAACCAAGCTGGCTCAGAAAGCTGCTTCCCAGCTTGCCCCAGAGATTCCACATTAGCACAGATATGTCACTGAGCACAGCATGGCCAGAAGCATCTCCTGATTTCTGCTCCTGTGGCATCTGGGAGACTGAGACCATACCCTGGGCCTCTGGGAGGCATGAAGGATGCACAGTGATAAAGATTTGCCAACATGGGAACTCTCTTGCTTCAGTCTGTCCCTCTTGAGTTAAGGCGGGAGCCCCTGACAGCTCAAGGTTGCTCTAGGTAAAGTATTTCCAGTATTTCAGAAGGAGAAAAGCCCAGACTTGCACCACCCTGCAGTGTGAAAGTAGCACGTGTATCAGAGATACCAAATGGCTCTTTGGAGGGGCAGGGGATGTTTTAGTATTGATCTCACATTTAGATGTTTAGCTCACATTTCCAGATTGTCCTTCAGCTCTGAATAGGAGCTTGCTGGCTGCGTGGTGACAGTGGCCACCACCAGCCTGCCCTCATCAGGCAGCAGGACCAGTGGGAGAAGGGGTGGTTGGGCTGGTGGCGGCAGGGAAATGTCATGCCTTGCTGAGCAACAGAATTGCTAAGACAAAAAAAGCTCGGTCTTGAAAATTAGCAACACCTGAGTGGCCCTTCTGCCGTCTTCCACATCATCGCCAGAGACATTTCCCCGTTGCACCAGCTTTACCTCAAGGGACGGATGCTGCTGCAAGCCATGCTGCCCCCACTGCCACTCTCATGCCACTTTCCCCTCCTTGACTTGCCAAGCAGGCTCTGTGGCTTTAGATATCAAAGAAGCTGGAGCTCCAAAGGCCCTGCCAGGTTCCCCACCCACAAAAGTGCCCGTGGGGCTCTGCCTTCATCAGCAAGGTGTGGGTTTCTAGTCATCCTTCTCACAGAGAAAAGGCTTGAAAAGGCAAAATGAGTATAGCCTAGAGGCTCAGAAACCAGAGATTAAATAAGAAAAGTTCCAAAACTTCACTTTTTTCCTCCTTTCTGTTCTACTCTCATAATCCTTATGCCTGTTTTTGGCTTTCCACAGGCCTGGCTCCTGCCCTGAGGTGCCTGAAGGTATCACTGTGCCAGGGACCCCTGAGAGAGCTGCTGGTGTTCTGGGAGGGCTTTGCAGTTTCCTCCTGCAGCAAAGATGCTTTCCCCCCAGAGCAGGAGAGATGGGCTGCTGGCACCCACCCCACTCCCCCTGCATGTGGTGGGGGTCCCAGGCAGGCTGCCAGCCCCTCACTCTCCATCTGGCTCACACCAGGGTGTGCAATCCCTTCTGCACAGTGTGCCTGGAGCTGTGGCTCCTCTCTGGGACATCTCCCAGTGAGCAGGTCCCCCTCCCTTTGCCTCCACCCCAGGGCAGCCAAGCTGCGTGGCTCTGTGCGAGCACAGCAGGAGGACAGATCTGAGCAGACAGGAGGAAAACGAACTCCCTTAAATGTGATGGAGGCGACTGCCTGGTTCTGTCAGCCATTGCCCCCTCTGCCCCCCTCCTCCCTGCACCCAGCTTGTCTCCCGCTGTTTTTCTCTCTCTCTGGGTATAAGATGTCACAAGGATTCGGCCCAAATATCCCTGGGTGCTGCACTCACCCCATGCTCATCTCTTGAGGTCACCTTGGAGTCGAGCGCTGTCCCCTCTAAGCTGGGAGTTGACCACAAAGGCGACTGCAGTGGAAATCTCACCCTTGAAATGCTGGGCGGGAGCAGATGTGAAGCTCTGTTGTCACCCTTGAGGAACTAACCATTTAAAATGGTTTAAATTGTGACCAGCTAGCACTGCTGCTGGAAGAGGGATCACTGCTCACAGAATCAGCTAGGCTGCACCACTGCAGTGGGGCTGGAGCTAGGGAAGTGCTCAGGCAGAGCCCTGGTTCTAAACCCTTCAAGTTTTGCTACAGTTCCCAGGATGGTCATCAAATGCGAGTTTGTGAACCATGGTGCTGGCACAGTGATCGCAGATGTGCACAGATGTGTGAGGCAGTGAGCACTGCGAGTCACGGCAGTGATGGCACTGTCCAGGCAGATCACCATGGTTTTGGGGTCATTGCTGTCAAATGATTTCATCGTGTATTACACCTGCCCCATGACCTTGCTGGCAGCAGATGCAAACCTTATGGACTCTTCTAGTGAACCTCATCTCCTTCCCAAAATGACTCAGAGAGGCCGTATCTGCCCCCAGTGCCCCAAAGCCATCTCTGCCACCTTGTACCGATGCATCTGAGGCGTGTGAGATGGATGCAGTTTTCCTGCTGCCCCTTTCCCCTGTGCATCTGTCCACCCCAGCACACTGCTCTGCCACCATCAGGGCAGCCACTTTCCACTGTCCCAGGAGACAGCTCTTGTTTTCCTGGCAACCCTGCAGTGGGGCTGCCTCACTACGGGCCTTTAATGAGGAGTTAATTGCCGCTGACACTGCCTGGGCCAGGGAGTTCTCTCCTGGGTCTCCGTTGGCCGGGATGGAGCGCAAGAGGAGGAAGATCAGTGCTGCCAGTAAATGTGCTCCAAGACAGCGAGGGAGCAAGGGCTGCCGCATCTTTATTCCCTGTTGACCCATTTAAAGCAAGCACCGGTGACTAAGGGAGCTGGCAGGAGGATAAAAATACCTCCCACATGTTCACTAGGAGGCCAGGGACAGAAATACGGGTGCCATCACCTCTCTGGTGAGTGGTTGGGGTCACACAGTGTTTTGCAATCCCAAAAGTGGAGTCTCCAGCGTCTCTCACAGCAAACACAACCACAGTGGGTGTCCTCTGCTCAGAGCTTCCTGTCACACACCGTCCCAAGAGTCAGCTCCCTTTCAACCTCCCTTTCCTTCCTTGGGGCTGAAGCAATCAGAAAAAAACAACCAAGCAAACAAAAAAACCCCAACAACCCCAAAAGCAGAGATTCTCCCTTACTTCCAGCAAAAGGAGAAAACATCACACAAGGAAATCTTCCCTGCAGACCTCAGCCATGCAGGTCACTGCACTACTGCTGAAATATCTGTGTCACTGCACTGTTCACCCTGTTGGGGTCACATCCCTGTGGAGCTATGTCCCGCTGCCACCAGACAGGACAGATCCTGGAGTCCTCCTCACCTCCCTGGCATGAGCTTCTCCAGACACTGCATTGCCACCTCATGGGAAAACACAATTTTCTGGGTTGGCAGCAGGGATCCAGTGCTGCTTTCCTGGCCCCTCCACACTGGCACACCTGGGAGCTTCTGCACTTGGAGTGGGCTCAGTACAGTCTCTTTGCTAGCAAGATGCTGGAGACCAGCAACCACACCTGGTACCTGGTATTTTATTTGGTCTTCTTCAGGTCACACAGCTGCCTGCTGCTTTATTGAACCTTGAAATACATCTTTTGCAGACAGAAAAATATTGAATGAACCTGGTTTATTAGCAAACCAAAATGTCTTAAACCAAGCAAGTGGACTACAGCAGATACCCCATCCACTTGACTGCATTTAGCAGTTCAGCAAGGAAGAAGAACCCATGCAGGAGAGTGCTGTGCCCAGGCTCACAGAGGGCACCATGTCTCCTCACATGAGACAGCACAGAGAGGTGTCACAGGGAGGTATCAGTCACCTTCCCTACCTGGTGGGCACAAAGCCCACTGGCCAGGCATGGGGACAAGGGCTGGTATGGGCCAGGCATGGTTACTGCCACCTGTGTGTTCAAACTTGTGGGGTTTGCTAATAATTTGTTCATAAATAGATGGAGGCTTGGGGTGAGTTACAGCAAGGAGCTGGCAAGCTCTGGGTCTCTCCCTCTTCAATGATCCCAAACTCCCTGTCAGGGATGGAGAGGGCTTGCAAAGCAGCAAGCAAGCAAGTTTCTCCTGCCTATGGCTTTCATGGACTGATCTAGCCCCAAAATCTGGGTGAGCATTAGCTGTTTGAATGTTGAGGCAGAGGTTTATGGGCACCAGTCAGTTGCACAGCATGCTGAGTGGGCAGCACCAGAACCCAAACACTGCTGTCCCTGAAGGACTTGCTTGCTGAATATATCCACCCAGATATAAAAGTAGATTGTGTAGGGCAATGCCTTAATGCTAGTGAGGATGTAAATTGGTCCCCTGTAGAGTCAGAGTCATTGGGAGAAGCAGTATATGCTGAAATAGGCAGTCCTGCTTACTAAATCTGTAATTCCAGCTCTGGCTATATTTTCATCTTTCTAATAATATGTGCAAATATAGTACGGATGAATCACAGGCTGCAGGCTTCAGGGGTTTTTTTCCCATCCTTTCTCTGCAAATCCATCATGTGGGGGAGAGGGGCTGACGGAGAAAAGGAGCTCAGACCCAGGGGAGATCCTGTCCCAACCAAGCCTAAATCCATCCCCTTGCACCTCTGTGTGCTGTCAATCCCAGCCAGGAGCAAGTGGTCCCTCCCACTCTGATTGCCTCCACCATTTCATGCCTGCAGTGTAACATTCCTGCCCGGGAACATTTATTTCCCAGGACACTCCTGAATCATTCCCAAACCAGTGGACCTGTCCCATCCCTGTCTGCATCCCAGGGCTTGTACATCCCCACATCTGGATTTGCCTGCTGGGAATTTCTTGCTTTGTTGCAAGGACCTTTTGCAAATGTTAATGCTTTCCTTGCGCTGGAGAGCTCTTCGGCTGATCTGCCAGAACACATTTCACACGCTTCTCCTAGAATTATGCCCTTTGCTTTTCCCGGCGTTCAAGCTGAAGCCGAGCCCGGTGTGCCAGCGGCATGCGAGGAGAGCAGCGAGTCGGCCGTGCCGGCTGCGGGGGCAGCGGAGCCAGGGGTTAAGCGCTGCCCAAGTGAGCGTTTGCTGCATGCTGGCTCCCGGGCAGAGGGGGGACAGCAGGGGTCCTCATGGACCCACCCTGTTCCTTGGGTTTTGTGAGTGGAAGCTGGATCACAGCATCCCTTGAAGCAAGACAGGCTTCAACGCTGCCCCTGTGACAGCGCGCATAAAACCTGAGTTCAAAGCACGTCACAATTTAGGCATGAGCATTTTAGCTGCGGAGGGCTCTGGATTTGGGCTGAAAGCGAGGGATGAGATAAGGATAAGCTCCTCTTAACACCTCCAAGGCCAGCGGTTCCCCCCCCCAGTTTCTCTCTCCTGGAGCCCATGCTGGGCTGTCCACACTCCCTGCACAGCATTTAGCCATCTCTGGATGCACGGCCACTGCCGCTCTCTGGGCCAGGAGCAGGAAAAGTGGATGTGCCCCAGCAGGTCCCTGAGGCTGAGGGAGCAGAGGGGACTGGCCATGGTGTGAGAGGCAGCAGGTGGAGAGGTCAAGGAGATCTCTCCTGAGCATGGGGCTGGTGCTCGATTGGCTGCAGTGGACACTCAGTGTCACAGGGAGGAGGTGTTTAGGGGGGCTCTTTCACTGCTGTGGCCATTTGGCATCAGAGCCGGAATGGGGCTCAGGTGGGCAGGGGAGTGCTGGGGCAGAGGGTTCCCAGCAACACTCTGGCACAATCTGCCCATGTGGATGGACATCCCTCTACACCCCCTGCATCCTCCCAATCCCCTCTATCTTCTTCATCCCTGCATCTATTGTATTCCTCTGTTTGCTCTGCATCCCTCACCTCCGACCACATTCCTCACCTTCTACATCTTCACATCCCCCACATTGCTCTGCATCCCTCAAATGCTCCTGCATTCTTCCATCCCCTGCATCCCACCACAGTTTCTATAACTTCCCACATCCCCCACATCCCCTGCATCACCTCATTCCGCCACCCCAGGAGACGTGAAGCTTACAGGGAGCTTGCAATTACCTTAAACTGTAAATGAGGACATTTAGTGTTTACTGTCCACCAGTAGGGCTCCCCATAAACATCCCTGTTGGGAAATGCCATGAGGGGATCCGGATTCTGTCCTGCCCCTGGCCCTCCCTGGCCAATGCCAGCTGTAAACAGTTAGTCATGACTGTCATCTCTGTGGTTGGAGCTGCTTAAGTGCCTCTTAAATGACTCACTGGGGAATTTTTATTATATTTTTTAATAACTCACGGTGTCACTACAGGGCATGAAGTTTGCTTCGCTGAGTTTGTTTTCCTGTTCCCTTGCAGAGATAAATAATTGAGGAGCTGAAGAGCAAACCAGAAACCCAGAGAGACCACTCCTGGGAATACACTGGGAAATGTGTCACCCCAGAAGCATTTATAGTTTTAATTTTTATATTAGTGGTGTGGGACAGGAAGAAAGACAAAAGGGAATTTGTTAGGAATGTATTAAGGGAGTAGGAGAGGCTGTGGCTGTGGCTCTGAAAGGGGTTTGGGAGGGAGCTAACAGGTCTCTCCTTCCCCCTCATCCCAATCCACTGCTCCAGTTCTTTCTGACTGTCCATGACAGGCTTGCCCAGTGCCAAAATGATGCTCCCTCTCATTTGGAGAAGAAAGTGTTTTTATCAGCTCACACTGCAAATAAGCTAGGACCACCCCCAAGGGCGGGCAGTGGTGGCCATGAGGGGCCAGCAAGGGTCAACAGCTGCAGCTATCCCTTGTGTGCTCATTCTTCTCCAGGGAAGGAGACTGGATCCCTTCTGTGAGGGATGAGGTCCTTGTCACTTAACCACAGAATCACTTAGGTTGGAAAAGACCTCTGAGATCAGAGTTGAACCTATGACCAAACACTACCATGTCAACCAGAGCATGACACTGAGTGCCACATCCAGTGTTCCCTTGAACACCTCCAGGGGTGGTGACTGCACCATCTCCCTAGGCAGCCCATCCCAATGCCCAATCACCTTTTTTTTTTCCTGAAGAAATTTCTCCTAATGTCCAACCTAAACCTCCTCTGGTGAACCTTATGTCCTCTTGTTCTGTTGCTGGTTCCCTAGGAGAAGAGACTGACTCTCACCTGACCACAGCCTCCTTTCAGGTATTTGTAAGGAGTGATCAGGTCATGCCTGAGCATCCTCCTCTCCAGGCTAAACAACCCCAGCTCCCTCAGCTGCTCTTACAGGACTTCTGCTCCAGCCCCTTCTCCAGCTTCTCTGGACATGCTCCAGAATCTCAGGATCCTTTTTAAATTAAGGGGCCCAGAACTGGACACAGGACTCAAGCTATGGCCTAATCAATGCCAAGCTGGTTGGAAGAATCACTTCCCTAGTCCTGCTGGCCCCACTATTCCTGATACAGGCCAAGATTCTATTTGTCTTCTTGGCCACCTGGACACACTGCTGGCTCAAACTCAACCAGATGTTAATCAGTACCCCCAAGTCCCTTTCTGCCTGGCTACTGTCCAGCCACTCTGTCCCCAACCTGTAGCACTGCAGGGGCTGTTGTGGCCAAAGTTCAGGACCCAGCACTTGGTCTTGCTAAACCTCATATTCTTGGAGTCAGCCTCTCTATTCAGTCTGTCCAGGTCCCTCTGCAGAGTCCTCCTACCCTCCAGCAGATCGACACTCCCCTCCAAATTGGTATCATCTGCAAATTTTCTAATGGGAAACTGTTGGACATCACTGGAAATGTTAATGGAGAAGGTAAGCCTTTTAGTTAAGGAAAACAGCATTATCTTTTTTTTTTTTCTAAATTATCCTTAAACTTTTGCAGTGCTGCATTTAAATCACCAGATTTAAAATTATCCTCAGTTCACAAAGAATTAATAGCCTTACCAAATATTATTATTGTCACAGAATAAGAATGGCAATTATTTTTGGCGGAGGAGGAAGATGATCTTTTGTGTGTCACCCCCACTGTAAACCCCTATTTAAACTGCCATCCCGAGCTCAGTCTTGGCCACAGTTTTTGGCTGCAGGTGCTTTCATCCTGGAGTTTTGCCACTCCACAAAATGCCGGCACTTCTCAAATCAGGAAGCGACATCTGGGTAGCGGGACCCAGTCAGACTGCAACCCCCGTAGGGAAGGAAATGAGAAAGACATCTGCATCATTGAAACCTTACAGGACAGCAGAGTGTGTGTGTGGGGAGGGGGAAGATGGGGGAATCTCCTGAGAAATCCCACCTGCTCTTCCCTGCCTGCAGCCCTCCTCCCAACATGCCTCCCATGGCTGTCACCCAAACCCCCACACTTGCCCACTGATCCAGGCTCGGAATAGCTCCTGTCAGCAGCCAGGGAGCTGTGGCCAGCTGACACAGGAGGCAGCAGATGAAGGACATGGGGCTCCATCCCCATAGCACCCCACTGCTGGCAGCCTCGTCCCTCTGCACCCCTGTGGCTCCACCCTGGGCTCTCATCGCAGCCCCATGCTCAGAAAAAGAGGGAAAAAAAAGAAATAACATAAGGCAGGAGAGGGAGGGGAGGATGCAATGCAGCTTGGAGCAGGGCAGGCTGCGCCATGCGCTCTAGCTCTGGCACCAGCCACCTTGCTGCCCAGATGACCCTTTGGGGGGGGTCCAAAACTGGATCCTTACTTTTGGGGATCTTTCACATCCCATGTCCACTTCCACAGCCCTTTGGGAATTCCAGCTGTGCAGCAGGAGGAGAGCTCTGCATTCCTTGGAGGTGTCCCGGGGAGTGAGGGGGGGGCAGTCCCTGTCACAGTGGCACCTCAAAATGAATGCAGAGGCTCTCCCTGCACAATCTGCCTGTCACCACCAATCACTTCAGGTGTCACATGAGGTTTGTGTCACTCGGCAAGGTTCTATTCTCCTCGCTAGCTGTGACCAGGATGAAGCACGGGTTTAAAATGACCCCACTTGCTGTGGGAGAGGGGGAAGTTGTTCCCCTCAAAGCCCAGGGGATGTGCAGGTTTGCCCTATGCCTGCCTTGGGCCTTTTCTTGGAGCATCCCCTGAACAGGGCCAGGCTGATGCCATACTGCAGGGCTGAGCATCCTCCCTACCTAGCATAACCCTGTCCCTGCATCTCCAGGGTGCTCTGGGGGACAAAGTCTGGGCATTCTGAGTGCACTTGGGACAGCTGCTGAGGGGAAAGAAGGGGGTTTCCCTCACATTCCAGCATCATCTCTCTGCCCAGGTGCACCTGCAGTCTGGCAGGTAGCACTGGAAGCAGGTGGCATCACCCCAAGGCTCGAGTGGAAAGGGGCTGTGTGAAAGGGTTTGGAGAGGGTTTTCTGCAGGTGAGGTTTCTCCAGGAAGGTAAAGCTGAGTGCATTGCAGTCCCAGTCCAACTGCTCTGGTTGCCGAGGTCCAGTTTTGGGTGGAAAACCCAGTGTGGTGTCTTCACAGTGATGGGGAGAATGTGGGGCTGTCCCTTGGCCAGGTCTTTCTGCCAGGAGTGCCTCTGTCTGCTCACCACAGCTGCTCAGGTGGTTTTGGGCTGTTCCCTCACCTTATACCCCTGGGAAGCTGCTCACTGATCACAGCCAGCAAAGCTGGGAGCTGTGGTGGAGGCCCCAGGGGAGAGCATCAGCCCACAGAGGCAGTGAGGAAACCCCCTCCGTGCCAGGTACCCAGGCAGGCACTGTGCCCCCTCCCACAGCTCCCTCACCACTCTAAATTCTGCATGTTGTGTGTGGGTGTGTGTGTGTGCTTGTGCAGATATTGTGTTTGAAAATGACCAGTGCAACATCTCAGCCTTCCCTGCTGTGCCTGTGGACTGAAGTGATCCTGACACTAAGCAAAGGAAAAGGAGGCTGATAGAAGCTGAGTGGAATTTTTTTATTTTTTTTTTTTTTTATCTTTCTTTAAGTGCGAACACCATCTGTCTCCCCCAACTCCGTCAGCGCTTCCAGTCCCCAGGCAGCTTCGTTCTTCCTAATTACTGTCATTAGGCACTGGGTAGCAATTAGGGAGGGATGCTGATGAGCAGCATCAGGAAGGCTGTGGTCCCCTGACAGCATCGCACAGGGAACTGGCCAGCCCCTTCTCTCCAGCCCTGGCCTTTTCCACCCGGGGAGCTTGGTGGGTAGCACAGTATTTTCCTTTTTGGCAGAAGCTGACAGGGTGGAGAAGGGAGGTGCTGGCTGGCAGGTCCATGTCCTGGAGAATGCTCAGAGAGGCCTGACACCACTGGGAAGGGGCTCCTTGGGGGAGCAGGACGATGGACGAGGTGCTCGGTGCTGGTGGGGGATGGAGCAGCAGCTCTCTGTGCCTCTGGTTGCCCCACGGGTGTCCAGCCACCAGCGACCCTATCTCCGGAGCAGCCCAGAGGCCGTGGGGATGGGCTGTGTGGGCGGACCCAGCTGTCGCCCTCCCGTCTGGCCCAGGTGGGGCTGGCCACAAGGCTGGCTGGCCGTGCCGGGTCCCGCAGGCTGCCCTGGGGCCCCGGTCCTGCCGTGCCGCTCCCGGTGTGTGGTGTCAGTGCCACCTCGTGGCAGCCGCCCCGGGACCGCTGACCTCGCTTCTCCCGCTGCCTCCCACCGGTGTTCCCCGTGGATGGCAGGGGCACCCACGTGTCGCCGTGCCATGGCTGGCACTGGGAAGTGGCACTGGGAAGTGGCACTGGGAAAGGTTCCTGTGGGACGGGATGAGATCCGTGTTCTGCAAGCAGATGATGGGGTGGCCACACAGCCCCGTCCTTGCAGCAAAGTGGGGGGATCAGGGACAGACAGACCCTGCTGGACGTTTGCCATCGGGGCATTACTTCATGCATGGGATGAAATGGTGCCAAGTTGCCCTCCCTGCCCTGCCTGCTGTCAAGGCTCTGCCCATGGAGGGGCAAGCTGGGTCTGTGGAGGTCTGTGGGAGTGCTTCAGGCTGGAGTATTTGGGCCTTGGGGTGAACTATCAGGAGAGTAAACTGGTGGGTGAACCAGTAATGGGAGTGGAGAAGAGAAAGAGAGGGAGGAAAGCCTCACTTTGGAGACTGGGGAGCCTATGGGATTGAGAAGGCTTTGGCAGACATGACTGGTGGCTGCAGAAGACCTTTGGCCGGGTGTTCCCTCTCCTCACACTGCCGTGCACTGTTGGCCAGCTGGCTCCTGCCTCTAGGACCATGGATGAAAACAAACCCATTTCCAAAGGGATAACAAGGCTTCTCTCCTTTACCACCAGCCTTTTTGGTGAGACTTGCAGGAGCTCAAATATGCTCATTACCTCTTCCAAAACAGGGTCAGTGGAATTGAAACGTCATGGGAGATACCAAAGTGATTTTGTAGTGAGGAGGGCTTTAGCCTCAACTGCTTTCTCTTGTGCAGGGGTTTCCTCAGACTTTCCCCTGGCTCTCTCTGAAACCCCATGCCTCTGCAGCCAGGTGAAGCCCAGCTTCACCAGCCTTTCTAGGCAGTTGTGCAGGCAGTGGGGTGGGTGCCAGGCTGAGGAGGAAGCACAGCTCCTGCCTCACAGAGGGAAGTGAGAAACTGCTGTGGAAAGTCAAAGAAAGGCAACATTTCCACACACACCCCCCCCCCCCCCAAAAAAAAAAAAGACTTTCCCTAGTTTTGTCCTAATGGCCAGCTCCTGGCATGGCTGTGGGGAGATGCAGGTGGCCAGGCTTGGCTGGTTCCTGGCCATGCAGGCAGCTATGTATAGGGAATGTGTTGATAAAGCCACTGTCAGGGGAGCCACTCTGGCTCAAAGCCCTGCTGGACCCCTAAAGCCAGGAAAATGGGGACCCCATTCAGACCTCTGAGCATGACAGTGTGTTCACTTTATTCTTTAATTTTTACTGCCATATTTTTCATCTCTATTCCCTTGGCTCTCCATGCAGACAGGATGGACAGCTCTTTGCACTGTACATAAGGATGGAGATGAGCACAGAGCAGGTTACAAATCCCTCCTGGGCAGTTTGGGAAGAAGGGCAGCACTGCCCCAGCACAGCTGGCAGCTGGGCAGACACGATGCAGGGAAGACATCCCTGTGCCATAACAGAGAGGAGATCCAAGGGGCACTCGCTGGTTGAGGAATCCCGTGTGGATCCAAGTGCTACGCTGTGTGCTGCAAATGCCAGTGGCATCCCATATAGGGAGATACCTGGCTTAAGCTCCAGCAGAAATTAGAGCAGAAAGAGGGGCTTTTTCAATAGGATTTATATGGGTGTTTCTTTTTCAAATTCCCAGATCATCTGGGGTGGACAATGCATCCACAGGGATGGGCTGCCACTGTCACTGGGAGGGAAGTGGAGGTGGTTCCTGACAGCACTGCTCCATTTCCATATCGCCCCCATCTCCCCTGAAACAGGTTGCAGTGCTTCTAGTGACAAAACATCCCCTGACCTGACTGCGGCTCTTTTCCCCACTCCAGACACACAAAGGGTGTTTGAAGTTACTTCACAGGGTTGGGTGCAGAGCAAGAGGATGAGGAGATGTCTGATCCATGCCGTGGCAATACCCTCTCTGCAAAGGGCAGGATGGCTGTTGTGGGTAACTGGGACACCGGCCCTTGAGTCTCCACAGTTTCTGCCACCTGTGTTTAATGTCCCAGGAGACAGTCACCAGGCACATGGATCACCTCTTCCACCACCCTCAGCCCCAAGGCTGAGATGGGGATCCATCCCCATCCCTGGGTCATGCAGAGCCTCAGTCAGATGAGGGTTCACCTCAGTCAGTGTATTAAGGTCTGGGAGAGGAACTGTGGTGAGGAATTTTGGCCTTGGCACCTGTAGCAGTGCCAGTGGTTGCCTTTATGGACTAATACCATGAATCTGGCTGCAGTGCTACAGACAGGGGAGAAGAGAGGTGGTCACCCTTTAACAGTAGCATCTGTCCTGCAGCTCCAGAGAGAACTCAGGCTTGGGCAGGGAGTCACCTTCCCATCACCAGAGGGACATCCCCTCCACAGAGTGCCTCCAGCTGACCCTGCTGGGAGTATGGCACTTGGTGGCCCATTAGTGCCCGGTGTCAGTGCCCCCACACCTTGCTTGGCCAGTTCTGTTCAGTGTCCAAAGCCTCCCAGATGAGGAATCCACCCCATTTGGGGAAGAGCAGACCCAGAGATGGTGCTTCGTGTAAATAACCCCTCAAAGCACTTCTAAGTGACTAATCACCTTCTCCAGGGACTTCTCGCCAACCCAGAGTCTCTGTTCAGCCAGGGGACATCAACTGCTGTAATTACTCAGAATCAGCAATCCCACACTAATGAGTTCATTTCCCAAACAGAGCCCTTCCTGTGCAGTAAAGCCACTTACAGGTGGGTGAAGAAACCCAGCTACGAGGAAATGCCTGGGATCAGCAATGCCGACCAGCTCTGGCACACAGGCAATGCCTTCAGGACACTCTTATAAATTAAGTCATCCTGCCTACGCTCACATCACTCCCTGACTGCTTTTGTGCAGTGTGGAAGCATCCATCCCAAGTGACACACGCTATTTCTGCAGCGACAGTGAGCTGAAGTGACGTTTGTCTGGGGCTCTAATGACAAGTTCAGGGAGCTCCACTGGACTAGCTGTCTCCACTGCCTGCCCCTGGTCCTCTCTAACTTCACGGACTGTAGGTTAGAGCAAGGACAGGTTTTTTTCCCCTCTTCACTGCTTGGGAAGATAAATGTTTTCCCCATCCCCAGGGCACCTGGCTGTGGAGGGGGTTCCCATGAGTGCCAGTGGATGCCTGCCATTGTGTGAAGAGAGCACAGAGGGTGGAAAGACCTGGGTGTCACAGAGTGCAGAAGACAGGGAGGCAGGACTGTAAACGGGGTAGATGTTGGATGTGCCTTGCTTCATATGGCCTCAAGTCTCCTTTTATTGAGGTCAGTAGCAAAAATCAAGCTGGTGCTGTGTGGGATTTGGTCCTAAAGTAACTCCCTGCTTTCTTTCCCCCTACAGTTTCTGGTGTTCCAGAGCAATTGCCCATCCAGCGTGAGACCTGTCCAGGCACAACAGCTGCCTTGCAAATGGCACAGCAGTCCCTGCCACATTCCACCCTCACCAGTTGTGTCTCCTCTGCCTCCTCCCAATGGTTCAGCCATGGCAGCTGTCAACAGTTCATTGTAACTCAGCATGATCCACTTTGGCTTCCTCCAGCATTTACAGGTGTAACTTGGGACTCAGCACAAAAAGGACAGTCATCTTAAAAGACTGATCTTGCTAAAGGCAAAGCCTGGTTCTCACACAGCTCATACCCACGGAAGGCTTTGCTTGTCCCAGGAACAGGCTGTCACTGTCCACAAGGGTTGGCCAGAGCACTCCAGCCCCATTCCCCTTGCCCTCAGACTCTCTCCTCTCTGGCACAGTTCTGGGTGGTTTTGGTGGTGACCAGTGCTGTGGCCCCCAGCTCAGTGGCGGGCAGTGGGAAGCTGTGGTTGCATTCCTCAGGCCGGGGGTACACGGCGGAGAGCAGAACAATGTCACCGTCAGCACTGCCCTGGCAGCATGGCCTCTGCTTTGCCTTGGCTTTCCTGGGTGGTCCTGGCATCTTCAGGCTCTCATCAAGACACAGGCACGGAGTTTGGCTCAGGGCACCATCTCCCTCTGGCATGGCAGGGTCCTGGCTAGGCAGGGGGCTGGCGATGTCTGTGTTTTCTGGGAAGGGACAAGAAAAGAGGGTTACTGGGCTCATGGAGTGGGGTCAGGCAGGTCCCAGGGAGATGGTCCTGTCCCTAGAGGAGAAGATGGATCTGGAACAGGAGGAGTCTGCAAGGTCCCCACACCTCTCCTGCTGCATAATTGCTCCTGCTTACAACCCAATGGGCTTTCCGCCCCCCCTAAAAGACAAGAGGGAAAGGCCGAAACTTGCACTTCCACTTCAAGTCCTCTCGCTGAACCCTGCCAGCAGCAGAAGAGCCCAGCCCGTGGCAGCTTGCCCTCCCCGACTGCCTCCCACTTAAAAATAGACTTGTTTACACACTTTGAATGCAGCCGTGTGCCTCCAGCCCCAAGCCTCCTGCCACTTTCCACACATCCAGTGCCACAGCACTGGGCTTGCTGTGGTGCAGCCTTGGGGGACGAGGGGGATGTGGACCAGGGCATGCAACAGGAGACTGAGTAGTGCCTCCAACACTCTCCTTAATGGCCAGATCTCTCTCAGCGCTGGATTTCTCCCTTCTCTTCCGTTTTTGGTATTTTTCCTAGGCATGTGCGTCATGGGCTGTCGCAGAGCAGAAAGGCCTCAGGTAATGTCCCCCCGGTCTGAGTCACCATCCAGCACTGCCAGAAGTGTGCAGGCAAGCCAGGGCACAGGGACCAGCTGCCCCACTGTGGACACCCACCCGGGTTGTGGGGCAGTGGTGAGAGCATCTCTATGCAGTAGCCCCTCTTGGGGGTCCTGGGGAGCCATATCCCCTACCTAGGAATGGCGAGGAGTGAAGCCAGGCAAGACCACTTCTGAGAAGATTGTGCAAGGCTGAATCAGTGCCAGTGCAGGGGCCCCCAAGGAAGGAAAGAGCCGCCCCAACAAAATGGGCCATCATGGAGCACTGTGGCCTTACTCTTCTGGAAGTCCCCTGCTAGGAAAGGCTCAGCTCCATCCCTTGAACTCCAGCCCTAATTTTGCACCAGACAACCCTGTGCAGTGCTGCAGTGTCAATGGGGCTGGCCCTGACGTCTCACTAGGGTCTTTGGGATATGTGTTAGAGGATGCCGGGCATCCCAAGCATGAGAAACAAGCTGGGTAGTCCACTTAGGACCCCCATTGCAGCACCACAGGGAGAGGCTGCCTCTGAAGCCATCCCCAGGTGTCCACCACTGCCCCCACTACTCCCAGTTCCTCCATGGTCCTCTGGTTACCGGGGGAGAGGGCTCTCACCAGTGAGCTCACAAAGCTACTCACCAGGGCTCCATCTGTGTCCCCTGTGGAGGGGGGATGGTGCCAGGACATGCTTTAAGCAAACAAAGGCACAGGGAGACCCAGCAAAGGGAGGGATGGCTCAGCAGGGTTGTGCTGGCAGTCAGGTACAGGCATAGGCTCCCAGGGAATACAGGACACTGTCACTCAGGCAGTGAGTCAGATGTCCCAAAATGCCATAGGATACCTGCAGAGCTGATGTTGAGGTGGAGGAGCTGGCCTGGACAGGGATGTGCCTCAGGGGAGCCAGCAGTAAGTGATTCCATCTACTCAGGGTCTTCAGGGTGTTGTGAGAGGAATAGGAAGAGATATCCTACCTTTGTCCTCTTCATCTGCTGTCTTCCTTGTTCTCCTCCGCTTTCCCATCTTGCAGGCCAGGAAGCCACAGAGGGCAGCCAGAACCAGGATGAACCCCACCACCACCGGGACTCCGAAGGTCAGGAGGGTGCTGGTCAGGGTGGGTGCCAGGGTAGGCTCTGCTGTGGGGTGAGATGCCAGTAGTGTCAGGACTGGGGGGAGAGTTGAAGGAGGACGGAGTGCAGCAGCATTTTTCACCTGGCTGGCTGGCCTGGGGGCTGTGGTGGCAGGGAAGAAGAGTGGCACTTAACTGTGACCCAGGTGCCACCAGCAACAAAATATCCCCCTGCTTGATGAGACCCTTACCCTGCTCCCTGTCCCTGGGTGGTAGGAGATGAGAGCCTCCTGCTCTTCCCACAGTCACCCCTGGGGCAGGTTGATACACCCTAGGGTGGATCATCTGACTTCTCCCTGCACCGTGTTCCTCTCACTGGAACTGTCTGCGCTCTTCCCCTCTGCTTTAGGTGAAGGTGGTGCTCCATCCTCCATTGCCACCCCCATAGCCATCCTCAGGAGAAGGTGCCTTCCACCTGCCCACCCCTGGGGTGCCCCCAGCCTCCTTGGCCCACCACCACCCAGCCCGGGGGAGCTCAGACTGCAGCTGCCCTTGTCCCCTTACTTGTGTTGTCCTTGAACAGGTCGGAGCACTTGATGCACGACTTGGTCAGGGTGTCGAAGCACTCGAAGGAGAGGCAGGAGGGGGCAATGGCAGCTTTTCCTGATGAGGACATGGCAGAGTGGGAGTGAGAGCCCAGCTCTTGCCTGGCATAGCAGTGACGGGGCCGCCGGAGTGTGAAATCGCAGCGCCCCAGGCCCCGTGGCAGAGGGAGATACAGTCTGTCAAGCTGCGTCGTCTCCCTTGGGGCTCACAATCGCTGTGCTTGGCCTGGGGCGGATCTTCACCAGGGAGGAGGAGAGCAAGAGACCAAGCCCTACCCCTGCCTGCCTTTGCAATGTGCCCTCAAACTACCCCTCTCCTCCGAAATATGCTTCCGAAATCCCCGCAGCCCCTCGTGTGCCTCAGCCACGCAGCACCTCGTACGCAGCGGTACTGTGTCCCAGCCTGACCTCCTGGATCCTCACTCCTCCCCTGCCCACCTGCATGTTGCCCCCAGCCCAGGCATGTCCCCCAGTCTGCTCCTTCCTTTGCCTACACTGAAAAGCCCCCTCGGCCTCCTCCAGTGTCTACAGGAGACTTTCCTGCACACAGATCTTTACAAGACTCAATCCCAGGGGCACAGATCCGGCTTGGATTGAAAATACAAAGGACAAGAGGAGAAAAGAGTGAAAGGGTACTGATGTTTCCCCTTTTAAAAGCTCCCACTGGTCCAAGGACACGTCCTGCCAGTGACTGCTCTGCAAGCAGGCCAACTGCTGTATGTTCTTCACCCCTACTGACAGTGCTCTCCGTCACCTTGCTCTGCATCCTGTCCAACACAGACCTGGACCTGTGGCTCCTCAGCACCATCTCTCATTCTCCAGGGTTCAGATCTGGTTCTGCTCAGTAAATGTGCAGGGCATGGGCAAAGCAGGTCACACCAAGCAAGCCTGGTCCTCAACCATTGGAAAGGACTTAGAAAACCCTTTAATAGTCTTAAGCATTCCTGATCAGGAGCAGGAGAAATGTTCTGCCACCAATACCCACCCATCAATGCCTGATGCTTGAGACCTGAAGAGATGTATTTCAGTGCTGTAGGTGGATTTCTTCCCTTCCTACTGAACAAAAGTCCCATCCTCTTTCTCTTCACTCCATAGGAAAGAAAGGGGACAGCCACAGTTGTTGGCTGGCTCTCAGCTGAGGGAAGCAACACTTCCCTCAGTGACCTGCCCTACCCAGGAGATCCCTAATAGGACTTTACTGCTGGAGTCATGTCCTTCCAGCAGCTACAGCATCTGGACTCCTTCTAGGGAAGCCTCTACTGCCCACTGTCCTGGATCAAGGCTGGGAGGGGAGGACAAAAAAATCCAAAGGGTTCTCTGGCTCAAGCTGACAGAGTACCAGGTGCCCCCACTAGGCAGCTGTGGTCCTCTGATACAGGCCTGAGGACTTGGTCCCTAAATGTGCCTGCCCCTCACCAGTGACTGTTGGGCAAGCTGAGCCCACAGGCTCCACATCCCACCTCCTGAAGTCCTCAGTAGGATGCAGTCACCAGCTCCCCATGCTAGACCTCAGCCCAAGTACAGTTAGTTCTTTGGTACCCTATGCCCTGCAGGGGAGGAGCTGCCCTACAGCACATCTCCCTCCTTGCCAGCAACATTCCTAGAGGATAGTTTGCATCACAGCAATGTCAAAGCAGCCCCAACATAGTCTCAGCCCCACTGTGGGCACTGCAGGGCTCCAGGCAATCCAAAGTCCCAACCAAATACTGGTCACTGCCCACAAGTTCCACACCTGCCATGGTTTCACTTCCCCATCCAGCCAGTGTGCCCAGGCCCTTGGTCCCTCACCCCTGTGCCATGCCAGCAGGAATGGCTGCCAGAAAGCTGTGGGATGCACTGAGGAGCTGTAAGAGGCCAGCCATTCTTGTGCCTGTGGCTCAGTTATTCCCACTCCATCTTACTCAAAATAAAAATCCCCAGTCAAGTGGGGGCACGCCAAGCACTTCTCTCTCTCAGCGCAGCCCTGAGCCACAAATGGCACAGACAGCTCAGCACCCTCTGCCTCGCTGCTTGCCGTGAGCAGGCTGCGCTCACCCTGCTCGTACCTGCTGGGGGAGCTGGGTCCAACAGCAGGACATCTCTCCATATCCCACTTTAGCTGACCCTCTGCCTCTCACACACCCCAGGTGAGGACCAGGGCTGGGATGCAGACATGGGAGTTGGAGAGACAAGTGTCCAGCAGCAGGGCAGCTGGAAGGGATGGAAAGCTGTGATGCAGTGCCATGACCCACAGCAGAGGGGAAAATTAAAGCCAAGGCTCACTCCAGTCCACATCTGAGCTCCACAGTGGAAAGACCTAGCAAGGAGAAGGCACCTGAAATCCTCACTGTTCCCAGTAGGCAACTCTCAGAAGTGCAAGTGTAGGATCTAGGGCTGAGAAGATACTTTGTCTTGTGAGCTGGTGGGGCTGAGGACATGCATGTAGGCAGAGGATCCCCACAAAACATCCAGTGCTCTGTCAGGATACTTATCCCCAAACCACCTCCCTGCTGCAAAGGCATTGCTGTTCCTCTTGCCCTGGGGTGTTTCCACCTGCTAGTCTCCTTTTCCCAAAGACGTATGCTCCTCCATCATTCCCATTTTCCTCACCTCTCAAATGCCCCCACTGCACTTCCCCCATGTTGATCATCACTCAGGGACTCCCAGCCCCTATTTCTGGGGGTCCCACAACAGGACTGTCACCCTGACTCTCTTCCTCCTGTCTCTCCCTCCCGCTTGGCCTAAAGTGTGGGGTGGAGTTCCAAGCATCTGCAGTACCACACTTACAGATTAACTCTGTGAGCCCTCCAGTCAAATACGCACACTGGGGAAAGCCCAAACCAAGTAACCTACACAGTGCTTTCAACACAGAGAGTGAGATTTACATTAAAGCTCAGGAGCTGACAGATCCCATTTCAGGACATGGAAAGAAACCTTGAAGTTTCAAATGCATAGTGGGGAGCCCAGGGATGGCAGCCATCATGTCCTCCTGTGAATGAAGCATTCCCAGATCCGGTTACATGGAAGGAAGATCCTGTTATATGTTGGAGCCTCATTGCTGCCACTGATGTTACCCCATTTCCCCCCCATTTTCTCATCCCTCTTTATCATGCTCTACAGGTCTTCCCTGCCCCCATCCCAGCTTGTCTGCCTCCTCCTGGGCCAAGAAGATATGTTTGAATTTACATGATAATGCTTACTCAAGGAGAAAACCAGTGCTGACCACCCCAGCAGCACTCACACACGTGTCTTCTCATGAGCACGGCCCAGGTTCTGGGCATCAGCTATCCAGCTTTTCCTCTCCCCCATCTTTGCCTCCCCTTCCCTTCATAACTGTGATCCTTTTTGGAATAGCAAAAGTTAAAGCTTGGTGAGTAGTTCGAGCTGTTTGCATCTCAGAGCTGAATACGCTTGATAATCGCACAAATGCATAATTAAAGAGCAGAAAAAATGACTCACTGGATAAGGAAATGCGCTTTTCTTATCTCCTCTGCAGAGAAATGAAAACCCCAGGAGCCTGGGTCTCCGGCTAAGTCCTTTTATTAAACAAATAAACCAGAAAAGGTATCAAATGAGCGATTTAAGAATTATGTCTTCATCTCAGAGTCAGACAGCTCGATTTCCAGTGCCGTTTGCTCCCATCCCACCCCTGGAAGGCTGACTTTGGCTGAGGTCAGCTCGGATCAGCTGAGATCCCTGGGATCCCTGTGGGGGACAGGGCAGTGCTGGTGCTCCAGGAGCATGGAGGGTTGGCAGGGGCCTGCGAGGGCTCGTGCACACATGAGTGACTGGACTCGTGTGAGCGGTTCCTCTGGTCTCAGGGGTAGGTGAAGTGACTCACGCACGCAGTTGCAAAACCGCGTGTAGCAGAAAATATCCCCCGAAAGTTCACCTTGTGCTCGTGCACACCGGAAACCCAAAGGCTTGTCGATCAGAGAAGCTGCGAGGTGTTTACTGAGCAGACCCAGTTACCTCAGGACAAACGTCTGACAGGATGCACCCAACGCCTCAGGAACATCTCGGCACAGCCTGACACCTGCCCCGCATTCAGATGGTCCAGTAAAATGCCTTGGCTGGAGCCAACTCCCAAAGCCCATTCAGCACCTCATCCCAACATCCCTTCCCAACACGCCTGTGCTGGCTGGTGGGAAACATCCCTTCCCAAAAAGTACCACTATGGCTATTAGGAGCCGATTTCTCATAGTTCCAGCATAAGCCTTCTCCTCGGGATGCCCTGGGATCCTTCGTAAAGCCAGGTGGGCTTTAATTTTCATTTTAGGAATAATATGGGAAACCAAAGGTTTCAAGAGGTTCACAATCTAAACTCTAAACCCCAGAGCACCTCTGTAGGTACTCTGCTTCCTATCAAGGGGGTTTGTGACACTACTTAACCACCTGCATGGGGTGTTTGGTGTGGGGCAGTGTTCCAGCCTGTCAAGCAGAATTTGTCTCCCTGCTCCTTGTTTATATGTCCCTGGACTTCCACAAGGCTGAATAAAAAAGGTCAGGCGTCCTTGCCTCCCCCTGCAAGGGGCCTTGGACCCCACAGGGATAATGCTGAATACCCAAGTTAGACTTCTCAGTGGGCTGCTTGTTGAAGAACTTTCTGGGGTTACAGAAGAGTGGGTCAACACTTCCTGAGCCCAAACTCCCTCTGCCCATTCCCTCTCCCTGATCCACAGAGCCCAAGAAAGACAAAGCAGCACAGAGAACACAGGAATAACCTCGTTTGTCTGATCCAGCCCTGAAGGGGCTGAGCCCTTGATGTCCCCCGGTGGGGAGGAGTGAGGGGTGTTTCCAGCTGGTGTGCTGGCTGCTCTTGCTGCTCTCCAGAGTGTGGGGGGGACTCAAGCCTTGGGTCCCTGGCACTGCGCTGGCTCCTGCAAGTTCCACCCCATCATGAGCAACACAGCGTTAGCTGAGCCTGGCTCTTCTGCCTGAAGGTGAACAAACAGTACTCCCTGCCCACTCTGCTTTGCAGCAGGGATGCTGCCCCCACCCCCATCCTGTGGAGAAGTGGCATCCTGTCCTGTCTCCCTTGGGCAACTGGGGGAGGTGGGGGGAGAGGGGGCAAGTGCCCCCCCAGTTTTGCCTGTGGCTGTTCACAGGGAGTGTTCACGTGCCCTGTCAGGGCCAGGCAGCACCTCCAGCACCAAAACAGAAACCAGTGGCTGAGGGTGATGTGCTGCCACAGGAAAAACCTCTGAACAGAGGGTTCAGCCAGATCAGGCATCTTTGAGGCTAGGGCAAAAATCTTCCCAGTACTCAGTGGGAAGCCCCATCACTGCACTCCCAAGGCATTAATCTCCAGCAGATGACTCCAGAGCCAAAAATCAAAGCCACACTTGCCCCAGAACCTCCATCAAGAGAAGCCAACATCCTCTGGCTTCTCACAGACCTTTAGGTCCAGCCTGGTGTAAAAAGGCCAGAGTGATTTTACTTGCACAGGCTTGAGTGCAGAGTAATGTTATGAATTTCCATGAGTGTGTTAAGGATGCAGTGTTAGAAGAGAACTGACAGGTGAATTTGGCCTGTGCATGTCCTCTCCTGGCTGGCATCTGGGCACAATGCCTTGGCCATCCTGTCAAAGCCCAGAGAAGAAACAGGAGTGCAACACACAGAGTAGAGAAGGAGATAAAGGGGAGTATGAGGAGCTGCTGCAGCTGCAAGGCTGAGGAGGTGGGGAGTGGCTGCCAGCAGCCTTGTGCCATATTCACCATCCCTGAGGACGAACTCCAAGGAACCTGTGGGCAATGTCTATTGATTCCCTTTCAAGGGAAGAACCTCCTCACAGCTCACAGGCATTCCCTCTTGTAACAGCCACCAACTTCTGAGCCTTTGAGGCCTCAAAGGCTCTAGCTGGAAGAAGGATGAGTTGCTTTGGCACAGGCTGTCACAAGAAGGGAGATGCTATGGGGAGCAAACAGTTCTGTAAGGCAGGAAGATATAATCCCCCCTCCCAAGATCCCCTCCCCATTTCCTATCACAGGGTAACCACCTACATGGAAGTGTTGTCCTTTGCCACAGTCCCCAGGGAAGGCTGCCTGTCCGTCCCCCTGGAAGTTTCCTGGCCAGCAAAGGTCCCTTTCTCTTCCATACTGCACTCACAGCCCTGCAGAGGGCTGGACCACCAGAGGATGCAGGCAGGCTTCCGAGGGGCTGTGCAGCAACACAGCATTTCCCATCACCCAACCTAAAAATGCACATTAGAGGCTGAGGGCAGGAACAGCTTTATACCCCCTAATAATCTTGTCTCTAAGCTAGATAACTAGGACTGCAAATCCCTGGTGATAATCACAGCCACCATGCCTGCAAGCTCTCCCCCAGACCATTCATCTGCCTTGATGATGCTTTAAAGAGACATCTAATGAGGATAATCTGATTCAAATCCCCTCCTGCTTTTGGGCAGCAGAGCAATTCAGGCCCCCTCAAACTCCTTCCTCCTCCATGGCTGTCTTTATTTCCCCTTCTTATATGAATCACTGTGGGGTTTCCTTTGCTTTTTGCATTACTATTTTAAATCTTTGATATGACCACTACAATCAAGATTCAGTCCCTTTAGAACCTAATTAACATGAAATCAGACTCAGTTTTACTCATAGCCTTATAATGGGATGCTGGCCGCTGCTTTAGCTCTCACTTCGGGTGCTAGGAACATTGCAGCCTGCTTAAAAAATTCCCTCTTTACCTGATTCAATCAGAACCACTTACAGGAGATACACACATTTCAAGCTTGGCAAGAGAGTCAAGCTTTGGGAAGTGGGGAAGATCTCAATCACACTCAGCTTTCAGTGCAGAGCAGATGGTGAACATTCCGACTATATAATTTATAGGACAGCATCACTGTGTATTAGTCCCATACAGAGGCTGAGCTCAGCCAAACCGCAGCTCATGCACATTCAGGGGGACTCTCACAGGTGATGCTCCACATGCAACCTGGGTAAGACCCAGGTTTTGAAGAAAGCACATACTTCATGTTTCATCTCCTTTAAAACACAGAACAGAAGATGCAGTGCAGCAGCCCTTGTCCCAGCGGGTCTTCCTCTTCCCCCTGGACTTCCCAGCCTGCAAACTTGTGTTTCAACTAGGTCTGTATTACACAACATCTGCGTGCAAGCAACTCCCCGTCCCTTCCTTAAGAGCAGCTCCTGCAGCAGCAAGATGGATGCCAGGGCAGCCCAAGGCCAGGTATTGGGGTTTGTTTGCCCTTCTTCAGGGCTGCCATGGCATGCTGGAACAGCCTGGCATGCAGCATGCTGGGGGGTCACAATGCCCAAGAGGGACATGCATCACCACCTCAGCTCAATTTCAGCAGTGCCTAGCCTAAGCCTCCCTGCCCTGCCTTTCACCCGGACACATCCACAGTGGGTACAGTGAAGGACCTGTAGGTCAGGAGGGAGAATTGCTCAGGGTGGCCAAGGTGGGTTGTAATGAAGAAGTAAAAAGGCAACACCAGGTAGTGAAAACACTCCGTCTGAAGCAAGGTGATGGCAGCTCCGGCCTTGTCTCTAAGGTTGCAGAGTTTTCAATCCCCTGCATGGCTAAGAACTGTCCTGGAGATAAGTGTGCAAGATTGAGCCTTTACAGGTGCCTGGTGTGCAGGCAGAGTGACACTGTGCTATCCCAGGGCTTCCCCAGCTCCAATGCCTTTGATCCTCTGCTGTTCAGCATAGCAACACGAGGCACTGAGTCAACTCCCAGGCCCACAGGGGAATGAGGATTAATTAGTTGATTCTGGCATCTATCTTTAAAGAGGGATACTCCACCACCACACGAGCCACAGGTTGTTACTGAGCTGAGTCAAATGCAGCCCTGGCTTCATGTCTGTGATCACTGGAAGAGCAAGAAAAAGAAACAGCAGGGGGAGAAAAAAGTGGAATGTTCACACTGGGGCAATGCCAGTGCCGCTGTCAAAACTAGGACAGTGGCCAGCACAGAGGTTCAGGACAGCTTTCAGCTGACCGGTGCAGACAATGATAGTGCCTCAAGGACTGCCAGCCCTCAACAAACACCCAAGGAGTTTCAACAATCCGAGCACAGGGCAGGAGCAAGGCAGGCCCAGTCACAGCAATGCACTGTCACCTTGTCACTGCACGGTGAGCACATAGCAGGATGGGAGAGCTTTCATGGGACAACAGAAAAGCAATACTCCATAGTGACCGAAAATGGGGAAAGCCTCCTTAGCTTGTTTAATGCTGGCTGGGCTTTTTCGTTTTTTCCAGCATGTCTTAGCACAGGTGCTGCAGCTGGTGGCCCTTCTTGTAGTGCCAAGAGGGTGTCGCGATCCAGAGGCCAGAGCAGAGCCTGCACACCGGGGCCGCGTTTCCCAAAGGGAGGTGCTCGCTCTCGTTTGTTTTTGTCCTTGCCCCACCTCGGTGCTCCTTCCCGTGACACACAGCGCCCACAGGGCTCTCGTAGCCAGCCCGCAGCTGCACCTGGCCCGGCGGCGAGGAGGCTGCCTGCATGTATGTAAAACACGGGCTCTCTTCACACGCCGCTGACTTCCCTCGGCAAAGGAGGCGGCAGGGCGCGGCACACGGGCACGGGGCCTTTCCTGGCTCCTCTCCAGACGGCCCAGCACACGGTAAGCTCCAGGGGGACGAGGGATGTGACATCGCCGCATGTGGCAGCTCTTGCAGAAGGAGCCTGTGGCAAAGGAAACGTGGCCCGGCACGGGCTGGGAGCCCACGCTACTCAGCTGCCAAGGAGTCTGAGCAAGTCACATCACTCCGGAGTCCCCCGTGCCCGACCCCTCTTGCACACCGGCTCTTCACAGCCAAGACAGCCCCTCCTGCACAGAGCTGACCCGAGGGGATGCCTTCCTGCCTACTATCGCCGTGCTGTATTAATATTTAACAGCGAGGAACAGATCCAGAGACTTTGATTTCCCCACTGGCCAATTCAAGGATAATTGAATTGTGCAGGGAATTTCAGCATTTCAGAGGGTGGTTTCGTTCCAGTTCACACCAAAACCTAACCGTGCCGCAATGCCTTATGAGAAGGATTGCAGCCACTTTCAGGCAGCCTCCCTGCAGTGGAGTCAGGCATGTAAGTAGCACAAAAACAGCTGATCTCAAGAGGTGCCCAGCCAGCAGGGCCCACCAAGCCCTCCCCCACAGAACTAAGGTAAAAGTTAAACTCTGATAAAGAAGGAAAAAATGTTGGTTTTTTTTCTGAATTTTTCCAGATTTGCGACCCCAAAGTGATGTCAGCTTGCCCTTGTTACACACCACCAGTGGTGGCAGATCCTGCTGTAGAAGCAGAGCAAGGCAGGCACTCTGAATTTTCACACGTGCCCAGGGTCACGCAAGAAATCAGCCACAGAAGTGAAATGAATCCAATGTTTTTTGGCTACGGCCTCTGGGCTGTACCAGCTATTGCTTCCTCTTGCATATAAATCACTTTTCCCCACCAGTGAAGGACAGCTGGCCACTGAATGGAAAGTGGCAGTTGTTCAGCAGCCCACAGCAACACTGCACACCAGCTTAGGGTGGGGAGTGGAGAACACTCCGAGTGCAGAGGAGACTGCCAGGGGATCTGGGCCAGCTGAATGGAAACAGAGCAGCTGGAAAACAGCCACTGTTCCTGCAAAATCAAGACAAGTTAAAAACCCCACAAGAGGAAGCCTCTTCCTTGCTTTTGGCAGCAGAGCAGAGCTGACCTCTACCACAGCTCTGCTGGTCAGCTCCAGGCAGCAGAGCAGGAGTCCCTTCTTGTCCACCAGTGCGGTGAACAGTGGCCACGATGACAGCAACCAAGGAGCTTTTACAGCTTGACCACAGCTGCTAAGCACCACTGCTGACCTAAACCAGCCACTCCCTTCAAACTGCAGGTCTTGGCAAGCAAAGACATCCAGTTTTAACCAGTCCCCAAAGCAAATATCAGAGGTAGCCTCGAATCTAAAACTCTACCACCAGTTTCAAGGGTTGGAAGGGACAGATATATCCCTGGGGTTGGATTTGTCTCTGGTCTTTGTTCTAAGAACAGAGAGATCTTTTACTATGGATGCCATTTCAGTACACAGACTTTCCCTTCAGTATAGACTGAGCATATCATGTTTTATCATGCTTAAAAGTTGGTCTGATTTAACTGCTGGTGCAGCAGTCACTCTTAGAAAACCTGGCACAGCAGAGCTGTAATCCCAGTAGGTAATGCCAAGCAAGCCGATTTGTGCCGAAATCTCTCACAGATCACCTCTGTGAGCTGTTTGGCAATCAGGCTGAGGATACAAAATCTTCTTCAAGGGACTGGATTGAAAACAAAATCAGCCTGCCATAGCAGAAACCATATTACAACTTTATTTAGTTGCATCCCACCCCCCCCAAAAAGCACTGTACGACCAAAGCTTACACCAGTGCAACTGGTATGAACTCTTCTATACTAATTAAACCACTTTTATTCTAATTTTGCTGGCATTACTGACAAACAGAAACATCCACAAACTGAAACAGTCAAACCAGCAACACTCACAGGTACTTTCACCACAGAGAGGGGGATTCCTCTTTGAAAATCTCCACAGGGATAGGGAACTGAGGCAAGAAAGAGAAGAAAGTAACTAACTTCAAAATGTTTCTGTTATAGATTTCAGTCAGCTTGGCAAGCTCCTTCACGAGGTTTGAACACAAAAGAACCTGAGTAACCAGCCTTAATTCGGCTTCAGGCTTTCCATGCCTCTGATCCCAACCCAAGCACTACTTTCACAAGACCTTTATCAAACATTAGCCCTGGCTACTCCATCCAGATGAAAGATATCCTCAGCTGCCTTGTCTCCTCTGGTTGTAAGGGCAGTGTTATGGCCTGTCTGAACTAATAGCTGACAGCTCCTAGAGGTATTTACATAGTTGAAGATGTAGCTTCAGATGTGTCCCAACTACTTGGGGTTGTAAAACATGATGGACCTGAGATACAGTGTCATATTCTTAGATACGCTCCGCTTCCCCTGCCAGTTCTAGTAAATACTTTCTCCTAAGAGTAAGAAAAATATTTGCCCCAAGGTGAAGCAAGATGCTGCTCTTAAGGAACTAGATTTGATTATGTACCAGCTGAGATTCAGCCACCTGTAGGAAGTAAAAACAGCATCTTTCTTCTTTGAAAGTAGTAGAAGGGAAGAAATACCACATCTGAAACATAACAGTGGAAAAAAAACCCCTGCTTGAAGGTGCAGGGATGGACTGTAGCACATGTGGGTTACTCCAAAGCATTCTGTGTGGACAAAAAAAAAAAAAGTTTCATTTCACTAAAAAAGGCACAGTGAAATTACTTTTGAGGCCAAAAGGATTCAACCTGAGTCCATCTGTTATTAGTCAACTGGGAAGCAACCTAGGAGATGGAAAAGTCTCCTTGCCTTATAGGACTTGCAGAGGACACAAAAGAGTGGCTCATTTTATGCCACTTCCCTTCCTTTCCTCCCACAGACTGCACCTGCACATCGAGAGCAAATCGAAACCAGCCTATTCTAAGCCATGGTCTTCTTTATTTTGAGGGACTCAAAGCAAGAGCAAGGCTGAGACAGCATAACCAATGCAGAAACTTGTTTCTCAGCATGATTTTCCCTTCTCTGGTGGACAAGTCCCGCTTAGTAACTTCAGGATGGAGAAGCTAGCTGAAAGTAGGGCATGCCCATTAAGCTTCCAATCCTCCTTACACAGCCACGACAGTTTGCACATGTCTTTCTCCTTTGGGTTTTAGCCAGAGTCCAGCCCTTTTGGGCATCATAACACAGCTGAATGGTTTAGCTCCTTTTGTTTCAGCTGACAAACACCCTGGCCCTCCCCCACCAGCAACAATACAACTGGAGCTGGGATTTGTGTGTCCTCTGAGCAAGGATACAGGCTTTGTGCCTTGCTGAGCTGTCTTTGCAAGGACTGCCAACACTCACAGCTGATTAAGCCTGCAGTGCTGCTTTCTGCTTTTCCTGTTCACAGACAGATGTCAGAAACAAGCTAACCGAAACAGTGCACACAGCTAGAGCTCTGCACCTAGGAACATTAAAGCAGACTAGGGATTAAATAAATTAAACTAGAGGGGAGCTTAACACATTCTCTCTAAGCTTCATTCCTACCTGGCATGCAATTCTGGGCAAGAAACATCCCAGTGTTTCAAAAAGCACTATTGTGGCAGGTGGCTGAACTCAATGAACAGAAAGGGCTGTATTTGAAAAGCTTTTGCCACCACCACATGGTTGAAGCCACGAGTGCAGCAAAACAAGTAACTGAGAGTTCAAGCTGCAAGCAAGGACCGGCCTACCAGGGCAAACTGGGGCAAGTGTTCGCAGGTTTTAGAGCCCGTGCCACATCGCTAATAAAGAGCACACAACTATTACATATTAGTTATTTTATTAAATTAGAACTCTCAAACCTTAATGGCTTGCAGTAAGCACAAGGCACAACTTACTGCTGGTCAGAACCTGTTAGTAAAGGGATTATACACAGCATATGCCAATCCAGCTGAGACAACCTGTTTTCTGTGTGCTGCTGTGGTCTGGTCTGCTGGGTTTGCACCTCTGGTCAGCCCCAGAGGCTGCATTACTGGGGCTGTCTTGTAACAAGTGCAGTATTTTTCTTTGAGGATCTAAATGAAAGCTAAAGTGCTTGACTGATTATCTTCTTTAGTCTCTTCCTTCCCAATTAGGTACCAGGCATGGAAATAGTGAGTCCTTTGTTGGGCAGATGCTCACACAGCTGGATCATTAACTGCCAAGTGCAGTCCATCTAGAAGCTGCAGGCCAGCCTTCCTTCCCCTTTCTTCTCCTGGTGGACAGACAAAACCTGGCAGCAAGGTTTCACATTAGACTAAGGTGCTGCCTTTCAACTGAAAGAAAGCTGGAGCTTGCTGCCTCTTCTCTGGTACTTTGGAGACAGTAGCCTTAGTAGTTCTTTCAATATTCTCTCAGAAAATCATGTAGCTCTTGGCAACCAGCCAAGTGAAAAAAAACTCAAACTTGATCATGAAATGGGATTCAGATGTAATAATGGATAGGAATCCCCAATTCAAACTGCCCTCCCTATCTGTTATCCACTGAATAGGAATCAAACTTTTCTTGAGAGGTAAGCAACTAGGAATAGTTCTGGATAAGTAGTCATGACAAGTCGCACAAAAAAGCTTCCCAATGTGATTCCAACTGCAGCAGCTAGAATGCCTGACATGAAAAAACCTGATGAATGCATCTGAAGTATCACAATGAGAAGCTAATCAACATCAGATTTCCTCATCAGTGAGACGAAGGACAAGGCAGAAACTCCTGGTATGTGACCAGCACAGATCTGTAATATTCGCACAAGTCGTTGAGCAGTAGCAACTCGAACCCCTTCCAACTGGAAACAAAATGGAGACATTATTTCATCAGTATAAAAGAAGAAAAACAACAGTAAGCTTTGATGAAATAAAGAACCAGAACAGGCATCAAGTGGCTAACTACAGATAACCCCAAACAGGCCCATTTCCTTCCCTAATGTTATGGAAGGTACAGGGTTGCCAGCTGAAGTGCTGAAGGGCTTGCCAAAGGCATGGATTCTACCTGCTGGTAGGGAAGCAGTCTCTGAGGATGCAGTGACAAGTACACAGAAAAGTGAAGTGTGTTGCTGCTGAATGCCAAACACTCCCTCCAGCTTTTCAGACCAAGCAGGTAATTGGAAAGAGTGGCATATCAGATGGCAAAATGGTCAGTGAAACCACAAAGTTTGACTGACACAAAACATTACATGGGCAAGGGAGTCACATGGCAAATAACAGCTCAGGGGCTCCCAGGAAGAGAAAATGCAGCAGGAAACAAGTGTATAGAGGCTTTGCATATCAGGGATGTTTTTTGTTAGCTTAGGCTTGGCTTCATGAGGTTTTGAAGTAGCACAGGAAGGACCACCAGATTACTAGAAGACTCATTTCAAGGGCAGCCAGACTCCTGTACCTCTACTGTTCTTGCAGACAGATTCTTGTCTCTGACACTAATGAAAGCCAGTAACACATGTATTTATTGTTACATGTATTTATTGCTAATATAATAATGTTTCTAACAATCACAGAGCAGTGGAATTCAGCAATCCCTTGAGATGTCAAATAAGCACCTTACCTCCAGCTCACAGAACAGCACAGGACTGCAGTAAGCTTCTCCTAGTTTACAGACTGCATTCGTATCAATGCTGCAAGCATTCACCCTGCCAACTAAAAAAATGTTTTCCTACATTACAAACCTCATAATCAGTGAAGAGAAGTTGTAGGAAATTCCACATCCACAGAACAATCCAGAGCTAATTTTGAGAGCAAAGTAGAAGGTAAGGCAACAGTGAGCAGTGCAAACAGAACAGTACAAGTTTTGAAATGGAATTAGCACAGAAGTCTTTCATAATGCTAACAGCAGGAATAGTACTACATCACTCTTCATGTAACATTAACATTCTGCATAAGAGATCAGCACACCATCAGCGAGGAAGAGTCTTCCACTCACTTAACAAATGTCCTCCTGGCTCATATGGTATCACAGAATGGTCTGGTCTCCAAGGAATTCACATCATCAAGAGAGCCATAACACAAGACAATGCTAAGACTCCTCTACCTCAGAATTAGGCCTCCTGACCCCCAAACTCCAGGGGGACAGCACCCATGTTCCAACACTGAGCAGTACAGTGCTCCAGTTCCTCAGAGCTGAAGCAGGGAGGGTACACAGGAAAGCACTGGGAGTCAGAAGGATTTGAGGCACAACAGGGCCAGACAGTACACAGCAGGGATACCAGTCTTGTATTAAGACTATGCTTCATAGTTTTGTATCTCATCCATTTAGATTCACTTTATTACCACAGTATCATATGCTTCTCACTGCTCATTAAGATTATCATTATGACAGATCTGCAAGAGCAGATAGAACAGACTTCTAGAGTGCCACACATACACAAAAAAATCAATAACACAAATCATGTTCAGGGATTAGGGACAGAGAAGTTAAGTCTAAATGGCACAAATAAAAAGGAGAGAGCAAGTGAGCATGAGAGAACTTTGTTTTATCTAGGAAAACAATAAAAAAATGGCAGAGGAATTCAGAAATAATTTAAAGTTTCAGCAAAGCCACTAGTTTCCTTTAGTTTGTTTCAAGTTAAGTTAGTGCCCTGTTTTAAAATCAACATTAAGTTGTGCTGCTTGAAGAGAAGGAAGAGGTGCCATACATACCCCCAGTGATAAGAAAGCACACTTTCCCCAGGAAGAAGCTGGCATCCACATAAGCTAGGGAAGTTTCAACATTCTTCAAGCTGTCAGAAAAGTACAGACAATCTAGTTAGACAGGGAGGTTAAACTAGTGCAGCATAAGGACAACAGGAATAATTTTCAGAAGCACAATTAGAAAACCAATGATGTTAACATCTGCTGATTTGTGAGCTCGCAAAGTTCTGCTTTATGCTAAAAGCATGACATCAGAGACCTCTGTAATACCCACAGCTGTTTAATAACCCATAACATATCCTTTCTACTCAAGACTCAACAGTTAGAGTTAGTTTGAACAGTGTCCTCCATGATTTACAGACACTAAGCATCTGAATTCATTAATATCCAATGAAACTTCAGCACCACTTTGGCTCTTTCAGGAAGCGCTTGCCCACACATTTCTGCAGCACCATCTGTGCTGTAAGTATGCAGCTGGGCCTGTCATTTTTGGTAAATGAGAGCCCAGGATCATCAGTCACAAGTTAAGTAAGTACTAAAATGCTGACTTCTGTGCCTTAGCAAGTCTTTACTTGTGGCCTGGGGAAACAAGTATCATTTCTACAAAGGGGAGCACAAGATGATAGAAAAAGGATCAATCCCTGCAGACCTTTCTCTTTTGCCTAGAGACATCTGTAGTGCTGATCCCACTTGACCAGGGTTATCAGTGAACTGAGGACACAGACACTTGCTGGTTTTTGGGCAGCGCTGCCCAGCGCACATCAGACTCCTGCATATCACAGAACTTCACAGCACCACCAGCACTTCCATCTAATTCTACAGGCAGCATCTTTCCAAAGCTCAGTCCCTACTGTCACATATCCAGATCCAGAAATAAATTCTGCCTTCTCTGCTACGGCAACTTAGTGCACAACAGCCATGTTATTGGACAGAGCAGTTCAGTCCTAATCCGCTGCTGGAGGCCAGAAAGCCACTGCATATATTACTGAGTTCTTCTACCATAGCAAGTCTTGGGTTTGAAACCGACTATGCAGCAATTCCAACACGGTAAAAATGTAGATTTAACCATCAAACCAAGAAAGAATATTAGTCCCCCCTCATTTTTTTGCCCTTCTTTTACCTGTACTTGCTCTTGATGTCAATCATAAACACAATCAGGTCTATCCTGGGCCGAAGATGATCCCTCTCTGAAGGTAAGGGGAGGGATCTAGCAAGGTGACTGAAAGATAAAAAAATTGCCACTTTAACCAAATAGCTTGACAAAACAGTATCCACTTACCCATAATCCCATAACCACTGCAGTTCACCCTGTAGCAAGTTACCAGGAAGCCTACTAATAACTAAATACGTGGGCATTTAAGAGACACTGTGATTGTTTAAGTGGTACTCTCATATCTTAGGCCCACTCATAGTTGCTGACAGGCACAATGGTAATTGCTAGACAAGGCTGGTCATAATGGGACACTTATTAGAGCATAACAAGGCTCACAGAAACATTTTCTCCGTGCAGATCTGTATGACAAATCATTCCATTTAATTGTTACAAAGAGTCCTTTCTAACAAAAACCCCAATTCTTTACTGGAATATTTTGCTGCCAAGTTTTAGTTAAAATGCATCAGTGCTTTTCTGTCACATTGCAGAGACACTGCTCATATGCTCACACAGGAGAGGTGACCTTTCCAGGTACAGATGAACCTTAAACCACAAATCTGTCACTAGGACAGCTTTATAGGTTAAGTTATAACTCAAAAAGAGCTTCTATTATATCACTACCCCTTCTTTTAACCCTTTCACTATGTCAGGAGCTACTAGGTTAGTTTAGGCGTCCTTCTACACAGTACCACCACTGCTAATTAGACCTGTTGGAAGAAATACAGGGTGGGGATTTTTGCATCTCTTCCCACTAAAAAGGCCAAACAACCACAAGCAACTAACAACAGAAAACAAACAAACAAACCAACCAAAAACTCAGCCAAAAAAGATTTCAGCAGTACATAACTGGATCTTCTGCAGTGAAGAACATTATCAGCACTGCATTTTTGGAAGATCACCTTAATTTAAACTGGGCAAACAAACATCCAAGAAGTTCAATCACTCACAATCCACTTCCTCTCTGGAAGCCAAGGAACACTGATTCTGGTCTTCTTGGGGAATATTACTTCTAGCAATTCGGTCTCAAGGACTTAACAGTTTTCTCCAGCAGCCACAGACCATGGTACACATTCCCTTCTATTAATCCTATGTAGTTTTTAGTTTTATTTGCTAGTCTCCATGTACAGGTGTTTTGTTTCTTCCATTTATGGAAGATACGATTTAACAAAAACAATCTGAAATTAGCAAATGAGATGAGCAAAGGGAGCTTGAAAGATACACTGCAACACAAACCAGCTTATTAATTTAAGGTGAAGTTTAGGGAGACTGATGAAAGTATCAGATCTCATTGTTTAGGGGGAAGAAAAAAGCGACCCAGAAAAGCACTGCATTATTTGGAATTCTGCTATATTTAAACCAATGTGACTAGATGATGTCAGCAGTCTCCAGATATGCACTGCAGAAGCCTCCCCCACCCCGCAATAAGAAACACAAAAAACCCAAACCCTGTAATTCTTTGCCCAACAGCTGTACCTGGCAGGTAGACCTGTCAGATTAGATATCATATTTGTTTGTAATGTGTATAATCCCAAAGTAACGCAGTGGGGGGTGGGGAAACCCCACGGACTTTGCTTTCCTGGCAAAATTTACACAGGGATGTATGTTGCTCTGTAGTAAGAGCACACAATTCTGTGCCTTTGGGCAGTAACCCAGCTGTAGTACCAGCAGCCATCTAGTTATGGCACTCCACAGCTCAGCAGAGGCTGCAGGTTTCACATAGAAAATGGGGTAATTCATTTACTATTAGTTAGCACAGACATCCAAGATGCCACAATCAGAGCACTACAGTCACTCTAATTAGCCAGCAGAACAGTAGCTCAGGTTGCTTTTACTGCATAGCCATGGATTACAGCAGCAAAATAACACAAACACCTTCTGAAGAGCTGACTAAACTCATTTGGTCTTGGCAAGAGAGCTGTCAAGGACATTTTATTGTAAAAAGTTAGTTAATCAAGCTTTTAAGACAGGACATGTCATGTGGCTAAAGCTGAAATTCCAAGCGCATCTTAATAGCTCGAGGAGGAAAAGCACGTGTGTGCATACAAACCAGAAAATAGCTACAAAGAGATCCAAAGCAATGGACATCTTCCAGAAACACTTGTTCACCTGCAAGTACTTGTAAGCATTGTACCTGTCCCATTTTATCCCAAGATGTTTAATTTCTGTCTTTCAGGCAGGGGAGAAAAAATGTGTTGTTCTCACACCTTTCCAATTTAGTAATCCAACATCTGTACAACGTGCAAAAGACAAGGGTGTGTGCATGGTGAACGTGGGAAATGCTTCCCCCACGCCCCGTTTCCAATCATGCCCAAACCGCCTGCCCTGAGGACAGAGGGGTTTGCCCGCTGCAGATGCGCTCACATCTGGGCAGTGGTGCTCTCTGGCGTTCGCAAGAGAGAAGTCTCTCTCTGAACCGTGCGCTCTACAGCTCCCACTCGGGGATGGAACCTGCGTTTTTAACCAACTTCGGTGCATCATGAATCTGAAGCGGAAGCTTTCTGTGAATTCGCGTCACAGCCGCTGGTCTGCAGCTCTTGGACCAGGTGGCAGCGGGCCCCGTACGGGCCCGGGGCCACAGGCGGCGCATCCCGCTCCCCACCACTCACATGCTGATGTTGAAGTCCTTCTTCTCCTGGAGGATCGCCTCCGCCAGCTTCTGCTGGAGCGCCTCGTCCGTGCCCACGAGCTGCGGGCAGAGGCGAGAGCGCGGTCAGCCACAGCCGCCGCCGGCCGCACCAATCGGCCCCGGACAGGCAGTGCCACCGGGGCGGGGCCGGCGCGCAGGAAAGGCCCGGGACGGGCTGGCCCCCACAGCGAGGCCGGGCTGGGGAAAGGGAAGGAGAAGGGGTGTCGGGGCCGGGCTGCGGAGCTGCGTCCCCGCCGGACCTACCAGGAGGACGCCGGAGTTGAGCATCGGGAGCTTGTCCAAGGGCCGGAGCACCGCCATCCTCGCGGGAGACGGCGCCGCCCGCCGGAATTCAAACGGCAGCCGCGCTCCGCCTTGCGCTGACGTTAGCGCTGGGGCGGGGCCTGATGGGCGGGGCGGGCGGGGCGCGCGCGGTTACCGACGGGCGGCAGGGGGCGCGGCGGGGCCCGGCCATCGCCTCACGGGATATCCCGGCCCGGGAGGGAGCCGCATCGCGTCCAGCTCCTGGCCCTGCACAGGAGTCACACCACGGGCCCCAGGAGCGCCAGGGGTCACACCGTGTGCCTGACAACGTCGTCCAAACGCCTCTTGAACTCTGTCAGGCTTGGTGCTGTGACCACTTCCCTCAGGAGCCTGTTGCTGTGCCTGAGCGCTGTCTAAGTGAAGAAAGTTTTTCTAATACCCAGCCTAAATCTCCCCTGACACTGCTTCAGGTCATTGTCCTGGGTCTTTTCGCAGATGGCAGAGAGACCAGTGCCTGCCCCTGGACTTTCCCTCACGAGGAAGTTGTGGAGTGCAGTGATGCAGGAGTACAGTGTGAGGCCCCTTTGAGCGCTCAGGTACCACATGGAGTGACAGACCACCAAGGACGGCAAATCACCATAAAACCCTGCAAAGCAGCGCTATTCCTGTGGCATCCCCGTGTCTAGGGATCTGCTGGGCCTGAGGCACTCGCAGGCAATACTGGAGGGATGCTGAGAGGAGGAACTGGCCTTGCTTTGGTTGTGCAGGGGGATCACGAATAGCCATTAGCTTCTGGGAAGCAGAGCCCTTATTTCCAGGGCTGTGCTGCTCCCTGGCCCTTGCCATGAGCTGTTGTTCTTTTGCTTGCTCAAGACTGAACAATAGTGAAGGCTTCAGTAAAATTCCACTGCCTCCTTACATTGCAGTTTATAATGTGAACTAATGCATGGAATCATAGGATCGTTAGATTGAAAAGACCTCTAAGATCGTTGAGTCCAACCATTAACCCAACACTGCCATGTTCAAAATAACCATGTCCCCACATGCCACACCTTTTCAAACACTTCAGAGATGGTAACTCCAACACACACTTGGGCAGCCTGTTCTACTTCCTGACCACTATTTCAGTGCAGAAATGTTTCCTAATATCCAATGGAAACCACCCCTGGAGCAACTTGTGGCTGTTTCCTCTTATCCTAGTGCTTGTTATCTGTGAGTAGAGACCGACCTCCACCGGCTACAGCCTCCCTTTGGGGAGCTGTAGAGAGCAATAGTGTCTCCCCTGAGCCTTGTTTTTTCCAGGCTAAACAACTCCAGCTCCCTCAGCTGCTCTTCACAACATTTGCGCTCTGGACACGTCATCAGCTCCTTCTCTGCCCTTCTATGTACATGCTCCAGCACCCCAATGTCTTTCTTGTAGTGAGGGCCCCAAAAGCTGTGGCCTCACCGGTACCAAGTATGAGGGAAAAATGTTAACATAGTTAATACACTTCCATACTATAAATACTGCTTGATAACATAGCTTGGGAAGGGAATTTCCCTACCACTGTGTGGCAGTAGCAACTGGCTTTGCACACTGAGTTATTCTGTGCAAGGTTTTGCAGCAGCTCCAGCAGGCTCAGCCTCCATCCTGCCCCTTCCTGGGTGCGTTTCCCTTCACCCCTCAATCTGGTCAGCCCCTCCTCAGCCCTGTGCTCCCCTGCCTGTGATACAGGCCCGTGATACAGAAGCACTGCAGTAACAGAGATAGGCTCAGATTTTCCCATTCCGAGGTCAGAGCAGGAGGATGACATGCAGCTATGTAAAACCTCGGAGGGTCCAGTGTACCTCAGTGGCCTGTGGTCCACCTTGCTGCATCTCCTGATCTTTGCCTCAGCCCTGAGTTTGGCTCCACCTTTGTGTGGAAGGGGGTCCACATGAGGTCCAATGGGTTCTCCATTCTGCTGCCTGCTGGTGCTGGCTTTCCCTGCCCTTTCAACCAGGATACCTGCAAATGGCAGGAGATGTGCTGTTGCAGTCAGGGGAGGAAGAGAACTGCAGGAGAAAGAATACACATCTGCATCTCTGCAACAATCTGGAGAGGGGAGGCAAAGGGGAGAGAGACAGGGTTAACGAAAGCTGACATCACGTGGCCACTGTGGCGTTTTTGATCTTGACAAAGGCAGACGGTTTCCCTCATTGCCAGCATGAGACAAATTACAGGTGAAGCAGAAGAGATTGCAAGATATTTCTGGCTGTTTTTGAGTTTGGTGGGGGGAAGGGAGGATGAATTCAGGGCAGACGTGTCCTAAAGATGGGAGACAAGCAGATGCAATAAAATAACAAAAGCCGGCTCCCAGGCTGGGGGGATGTAGAGAGCAAATAGAACAATGTTCCTTTTGGGCTGCTGAAGGTGTGGAAAAATGTTAAAAGCTCTTGCACCCACCTAAAAGGGGTTTGTCCTCTTTCTGCCCCCTGTTGCCTGCTCTCTGGCCCCACTGAAGGGCCTGGGTGGCTTTAGTGTCTGGTCAGGGACATGGTTGCTGTGCCCTGCTGCTGCAGGCTTCCGTCTTCTCACCATGCTGGTGTCTGTTGACATTCAGTGGATCCAGATGAGCTACCACTCATCCCACAGTTAGAAAATTATTTTTCATGGTAGAGGACATTATAAGGAAATGGAGGTTTGGGTTGGCAATGTGGCTGCAACTCTTGCCTAGATTTGGAGGTTGGCAAGGAGAGGAAGGGAGAGGGATGAGATGTGGTTGGTGTTGGAGACCAGGGTGTATTTTACATATCCCTGTGTGACTGTGTCAGGTTGTTTCACCTCTTTTTGCTCCATTTCCAGTTTGCAAAGTGGGAATAATGAGTTGATCTCTGCTTCTGAGTGGTGCAGGAGAGCTGAGACAGGTGTCAGTGCACTGGCCCAGAGTGTAAGCAGAAGGAACAAGAGCGGGGCATGATATGGAAGGAGAGAGCTCCTGATTTTACTCTGTGGGCCATTGTACATTTCTCTGATAGCACAAACCATTCCACAGATGGGCAGAGGTGTATTGCAGCCAGCATGAAGATGCTGCCAAAAAAATCACAATTAACAGCAGCAAGACTTGGCCTGGCCATCACCAGTGGTTGCTCGGAATGGGTCAGCTGCTACTGCAGCAGGAGTACACCAGCCAGTACAAAAAATGTTAAAAAGCACACCTAGTCCTCATGTATCCATGGCCAGTTTTCTATATGATTCATCCAGTGCCTGCATCTCAAGATATTTTCTCTCAGATTTTTCTCTTGGTTCTTCCTGAGCAGCCTTCGGAGCAAAGAGACAAGCTTCAGAGGTGGTCTAGAGAAGATCATGGTCCCAGTTGTCTTAGTGACTGCTCCCAGCTCCTGAGAGTTCAGTATGAATTCTATGAGATGTCACCTGCTTATGCTTTATTGGCTCCAGGCTGACCTCTCATCATCCCTCCTGGGAAGCCTGCAAGATAGAACTCGTGTGTATTTGATTGCACATGTTCTCTCATTAATAGACAAAAATTATATCATTTGCAGCAAGTGCAAATTATTAGAGAAATTAATGACATTTTCACATATGTTGCTGGCAATTTCTGCTTCCTTTGGCAAAGGCTCTTCACAGCTATTTTTAGACCCAAAGTAAGTCAGCTTTTTTCATTCTGCTCTTTAATTTAACTCACTATACATATTTCCTTAGTTTTTGATCAACTCAGCAAAGCTTCTCTACTGGGTTTCCTTTTCTGAAGCTGCATTAGTACCCAGAAGGTGAGTTAGTCTGCTTTCCCACCAGACTATCCCCAACTGATGCCCTGCCGTGCATCCCATGTGCCTTCTGCCTCCTGCAGCAGCTCCCTCACCTCCAGCAGCTGAGCAGGGAAGCATTTCTGTGACCCTTGCTGAAGTTTTGTCCTCTACTGCAGACCTTGGGAAAGGCAAGTTTGATAAACTCCATCTTCTCCCATGCTTCTCTTTACATTGAGAAAGTAATATTGGGAGATTGGTGTTGCTTTAAAGACATGCATTGACCTGGGTCTGGTCATCTCAGAAGATGCTGATAAAAGGCTAAAGGACACTAAAGAACAGTGAAAAAACTTGTTAAGGAAGACTGGAATAACACTTAACCAGGCCTGGGATTAAGCTGAGCTCAGTCCTTGCTTATGCTGTGATTTACAGGCATGCTACATACAGGAAGTATGTGCCCAAGGTTGCCTGACTATCTCCTTTTTTTTGTTCCCAGCCAAGGCTTTTGTCTTTTGTTTTGAGAAGGGTTTCATGATCTCTGGTCTGGCTAGGTGGCCCTCTCACATCAAACCTGACTCCATGTTCGCCTTCATCACGCAGGTGAATTTGTGGTTGCCCAGAAATACGGATGCAGTCAGAGGCTTGGTGATAGGCAGGTGTCCTGGGATGAACGGCTTTGAGGGGCTCAGTGTATGCACAGACACTCAGAGGCTTCCTCCAAGCCAGGTGAAGGGGGCTGGAAGGCCCCAAGGCATCAGGCAGAATGATATGCACAAGATTATGCCTGGAAGACCTGAGTGGCACACAGCAGCCTCATCTGAGGTGAAAGCTGAACTGCAGCTGAACTGTTTCCATGCAGATTGAGCTGTACTGGCACATCAATGCCTGGAGCTGTCTCAAAGCTTCAGTTCTTGTTGGAAACCAAAGGATGTGACAGCACCTGAGCGCCCTGTCACAGGCAGCAAGCAGCTGTGTCAGAGGCATAGGGTCTTCAAGCGTTTCCCAGCTCCAGCAGCACAAAGCCCCATGTCTTTTTCTTGCTGCAAGGGTGCATCCAAGGGTGCTTCAGACTTCTCTGGGGGGACTCCTGCTTGAAGCAAGTGAGGCTGCCATGTCATGACCTTGCCCACTGCTGTGGTGATGGCTGCAGAAAGATGTGATCACCATTCCTTGTCATGTGCTCCCAGTGTTTGCATGGCAGAGAAGCGAGCCAGAGGAGAAAATGACCTCGTGAGTCAAAACTATTGCTGTTCTGGGGTTTTGGCTGCCTGAGCAGCATGCTGGCATTAAGCCTGAGCTTAAACCTGGGAACAAGTTGAAGACTGACAAACACACATTGGCTCTGATGTGCCCCTGAGGTGACCTAGAACAGAGAGTTGGGACAGTTGGCTTGGGGCAATGGGAGGAGCTTACACCCTGTGGCATGAAGATGCCTGGCCTGGCAGGCTCTACTGGGTGCCTGTAGCTTCACCACTGACCAGACACCTGGATAAATGAATAGTCTCCTACCTTGTGCCAGCAACCACTGATCTCCCACTCAATTTCTTTGCACACCTGGAAAGGGGTTTTCCTTTTGCCCTCTCAAATGGACTGTCTTTGCCTGTCCTTAACATTTGCTCTGAGGATGCAATAAACAATATCCTTCCAAAGTTATTTTTAAAAATCTTTTTCTCCAAGCCACAGGTTTCTCTCCTAGTATGGTCAAAACTGTGAGGCTTGTGTCCACCTCCTGCAGTGGGATTAGTGAAGCAGTTACTGTGCCGATGGTCAAGGTGAGTGTCATGTCTGAACTTCACTGAGGTTAAAATTAAGGCACGATTACAGGCTCCACAATGGCAATCATCTGGAGTGCCCACCTTACTGGGGCAAACCAAGAAGCAGATAGCTAAACCTAATGGATCTGATGCTCCATGCAGATATCCTGCTAGGTATGGAGGGCTTGCAAGGTCTATACTCAATGTTTCTAAGCTGTTATGAAGTTACATCAAGAAGTGAGGCTCAGGAGGACCAAAAGAGGATGAAGAGGAAATCACAGAGCGTAGCAGTCAGCTCCCACAGCTCCATCACAGCCTGTCTGTGCACTGGTGGATGAAACCCTGGCACAGACCCTTACTGTGCATTACCCTTGGAGCTGGCAAGCACACATGGGCTCTGTCACCATCCACAGGTTGGCTTGGAGAGAGGATTAACTCATTTGTGCCTGAGACATAACCTACTGGGAAGTAGTACCTCAAATCTCACACCTTCTAGAGTGTAGCAGTCACAAATTTGGGCCTCATACATTTCAGTAGATACTAGTAATCCTGAAAACCTTTACAATAACTCACTGGGGCACATCTGCAGGGCCGTAAGTGTCAAAAACTAAGTGGGTGGAGCTAGACAGCACAGACAGGAGAGCAGGCAGTTCTTCAGGCTGGAGCCAGTTGTTTGATTGATTTTGCTAAAACTTTTTTGTGTTAAACAATTTCTAGGTCATGGTGAAAATTTCACTTTGTGGGGGAAAAAAAAAAACCAACAAACCAAACAACAAAAAAACTCCATTATGAAAAACCCAAACCGGTGGGTTTGCATGTTCCTATTTTTGTGCTGCTGAAAAGCTGAAAATGTTTAAACAAAACATCTCTTTAGCAGCAGCAATGACAGAACTGGGTAAATGGATTCAGGAAAAAGGTGTTTCAGTGAAAACAAGAATAGTACTTCAGACAGTTTTTCTGTTTCCTGATGTAAGATTCTTTTGGTCAAAGTGTTGATTTAATTTTACATAAAAGCCTTGAAGGGAGTGATAACCTCCCTGCCTCTTCCACCTTTCTCTCTCTCTCTCTGCCTCCCATCCACGGATGAAAAACCACCAGCCCCCAGTCCCTGGGCTGCACACGCCGGTAAATCTGTGGAGCCTGAACTTTCTGTCCATCTCCATCAGCTCGAGCTCACACACGTTTGCCCCAGCGTTTCTCCTCCTCCGGGCTGCAGCCGAGCTGCGGATGATGCGGGAGGACGGAGAGCATCCCGCGGCCAGCTCACCCGTGGCTCTGACCCGGGTACCATGTGCGGGTGAACTGGGGAGGCTCGTCGCCATAGCAACCACTGCTAAAATGCTCCCCGCTCCCCGCGCTGGGATGCAATCCGTGGCAGACAGTCGTTCTTGCGTGTGTGGGGGAAGGCCGGCTGTGGGGTACCCCGGGGAGGCTGGAGCGGGGCTGACATTGCCGGGAAGGCGGTGGGGGAAGCCCCCGGGAATCCCGGTGGGCAATGAGGCCACGCTGCTGGCTCCTTGTCCTTCCCCCGCCCGCCGCAGCTGCTCCCGCCATCCCTCCCTCCCTCCCTGCCTTCCTCCCGCCCATCCGCGCCTGTCGCCTCCCGCTGTCGCTCAGCTCTCCCGGCGGGGTCCCTTCTCCCTGGCACCTCCTGGTCGGGAAAGGAGCCTGACTCATCCCGGCTGGGACCCGGCAGGTGCCAGAGGGAGCAGTCTCATCCCGTCGCCCTGCACCCGTGGAAGAAGGTAGGTGGCAGGTGGCAGGGCAGGTAGCGGTGCTTGCTGGGGATGCGGTGCATGGGAGCGAGGTCACGTCTGGGTCCCCAGCCAGCGGCAGCTCCGTGCCCCAAGCTGCAGGTGCCCCAAGGTGCCCAGGTCCGGGGGAATCTTCTGCGGTCAGGGTAAGCCCACGGCTTGTAACGCTGCAACCTGGGTTGTGCTCCCAGCCATGCACACGGGAGGGTTCTGTGCCCAAATTCTCCTGTGTTCGGGAGTGCTGCTCCCAGCCTCCCCCAAGCAGTTTTGGCCCCGCCGCTTGCAACATGCTCCCTGGGGCTCCTGTCACAAGTGTACCCACGGCATCTCGGGGGCAGTGGGAGGTGGCATAGAGGATCCACGGGTGACATTGAAGACAAGAGGCTGGAGTGAGGTGTAGCACGGGTTTAGAAGGGGTCAGACAGCTTATCTATATGAGACACGCTTTTGGATGGAAGACCAAGGACTCTTTCGTGTCTTTGGGGGGACATGGATGTCCCACTGCAAAATGAGGTGCTGAAGATCAGCTGGTCCAGCAAGATTAAGGCACATTTAATATCTGCAGAACTGCTCCAGAAAAAGCTTCAGAAAGCTAACGTCTTTAAATGAAACTCCCTCTTTTCAGTATTTGCAGCCAAAATCTGCTCACCCGTCTGACAGAAGCAAGTTGGTTCTCCAGGCCAGCCCTGCAGAGGCTGGAGGGGGGCTGTGACACCTCAGCCAGCGCTCGGCTGGGCCGTGATGAGGACTCTTCGTTGAGGGGGCGGGGACGGGTGAGCAGCGTGGGGACACAGCAGGAGAATAGGGCTGCATAGCAAGTAGACTGAAGAACAGGCTGCTGGCAAGGAGCTAGAAAATGCTGGCTCTACTAGTGATGGAGGAAGGATGAATTGGGAAGTGTGTAGGGCTGCTTTTTATTGCAGTGCTTTTTTGGATGGCAGCTTCGCTCACACATTTGGAAAGTGGATGATCAGGGAATGAAGTTATTGGCTTTCCTCCCATCAGCCTGAGATCCAAGCTGAACTCACCTTCACAGTGTCCCTAACCCTGCCCATTGCTCTTGCAGCCAGGGACAGATACCAGCTGCTGAGATACCTCTGAAAAAGGGGTTTGCAGCAGCCTGAGCTTCCCAGGATGTCTGCAGCTGCAGCTGGGGGGTGCAGGGGGTGCAGAGGAGCTACTTTTGCAGAGCATGTAGGAAAGCTGTGCTGAGGGGTTTCTGGCCCAGAGTTCAGACCCAACTGTGGTTGTGGAAGGGAAGTTTGTGCCTAATTCCTTACATGATCCCTTAAAGTACGATAAGGGAAGCCTCATAGCTCCTCACAAAACCTCTGTGATGTTGTTGCAAGTTATGATGGAAGTTTTTCTCAGCAGTTGCTCATCTGAGGTAGGCACAGGCAGCCACGAAGAGGCAGCAGCAGTGCCCAGAACAGATCCATGCCAATAAGTGGGAGGAAATCAGGTGTTTTCTGCAGTTTCTTTCTTATGGTAATAAGAATTGCAGTTTGTTTCAGATCTTGCCCTGTGACAAAGGACTTACTGTTACACACCCTCTTGGGACAAGAGGTGTCCAGAAGATAAATGCTGCTGGGCACATTGAAAACAACTGATGGCTGTGGTATATAAAATAAAAATTAAAATA
>NC_031773.1:46629779-46685265 GCF_001522545.3 Parus major | reverse complement strand
GCCCCCGCCTGGCTTTCCCGGTGGGAAGCGGAGCGAGAAACTCGCCTCGCGCCGGACCCGGTGCCGCCGCCTCGCGCCCCCACACGCTCCCTTACTCCCGCTCCCTCCCTCGCCCGCCACGCGCGCGCGCCGGCGGGAACGGAAACCTGCGCGCACGCGCCCTGCACTTCTCCGTCTGCTCCGCGACGTCAGCGCGGACGGGCCTCGGCGCTCGCCCATTGGCCACGGCCTGCGCCGCTCGGCCAGTGACGCACCGCGCTGCGAGGCTCCCGATTGGGCCGCCGGGCTGGTCCCTTGGAGCCCGCTGATTGGCCAGGAAGGCCCGCGTGGCTGCCGTGACGTCACGGTCTCCGGGCCGGCGGCGGCGGCGGGCGGGGCCGGGTGCCGAGCAGGCCCCGGGAGCAGAGCGGGAGCATAACGCCCGTCTGGGGACAGTTCCTCTGGGGACAGTTCCTCTGGGAGTGCCGTGCGGCACCGCTGCAGCAGCCCTGCTTCTCCAAGGGCCCGCTGCAGCCGTGGTGAGACAAGTTACCGTAATACCCCGCTTACTGGAGAACCGCCCTTACAACTGAGGCTACCGCCATGTATGGCTGATAATTCAACTTAGAGGGCACCCAGATCCATTAAAAAAAAAAAAAAAAAAAAAAAAAAAAATCACGAATTTTACCCATTCTGATGTCTGCATTTTCTGACTCTCCCTTTGTCAACCGTTGTGTTGCCATCTAGTGCCCAAAACCCACACAAAGATCAGTTCTAATCGTCCACAAACGTCGTGTTCAAGGTTAACTCCATACGAGTGAAAAAAGGCAACACACAACCTCCCCTAACAATAACCCTGACACCCCAATTACCTGTATTTAAGAAAGACTTGCAGAGAAGATACTCTTCTGTAACACGCTCAGAAAAAGATTCTCTACCCAGTGACCTTCAGCTAATCAGTTATGTCCTGGCTTTGCTTTTTCTTTAAATTTGCTTTTGTTAGCCATCACTTTGGAATGAAGGCGAAGTAAATGGAAGAGACACCAATATTATATTTATTAGAACTGTCTGTTCAGTAACTTGGTATGCTTAGGGGAAATTGAGGAATTTTAGTGACTATTTACATCAACACTGTACACACTTTAGTTCCTTCTACTCTTTAAAGAGCATCTGTCTGGCCAAATTATCATTTTTTTCTTCTCTTATTTTTTTTCCCCTTCTCAAGCAATATACTATAGAATGCAGCATCTTTCATTAAATAACCCAGAACAAGCAGTGTGTCACAGCCATTTTCAGTGTGTGGTGACATCTCACAACTCTGATCTACTGAGCTGAAAATAGGTTGATACTTTCCCACCTGCTATAGCAACACTTTTTTTTAAAAAAAAATAAATCACTGTTTAATTAGTGAGACACTGTAAGACTTGCAAATTGGAATTTTGGTCAACAGAACCCTAAAACTTGTAGTTCACATCTTCTCTTACCTAAGCAGGGGATTAAACCATCTCCAAGTTTTAAATACAGGGGAAGGAAGAAGTAGACTTAGACAAACTAATTCTATTTGCAACACTTTTCTGACAGAACACTTTTTTCCCCCAGCAGTAAAAAAAACCCCAACAAACATACTCTTTTCTTAGAGTTGCTTCAAGCTTCTACCCAGGGAAACCTCACATTTTTAGCCATTGAAAGTCATTCTTGTTATAGATTTCTTACGTGTCTTGCATACAATTCAACACTCTTCTGTGAACAGCAACAACTCAAGACCTTATTTTATAAAAAGAAACTTGCCATTCCGGATTTGTGAGATGAGTGAGGAAACGCAGTCCTGTTTGTGTGCCTCGTGTGACTGGCTACAGTCAGTTCCCCTCAGCTTTTCTGAGATTCAGTGAGTGAGGGCAGCACAGGAAGCCGGCAGTGGCACAGTCTACTTCTCAGGGACACTTAGAAATATGTAACTCATTAAGAATTCATCTCTCTGAATCGTTACTGCTCACTCACCGCCATGGGAAAAAACCAAAATTATCTTTTAAGATGGAAGAAGTTTGTGTTACTGCAGTGCTCGCCAGAATCTACAGATGCTCCACAGAAGAGACCTTTGTTCTTGGGAGAGTAGGAAATTCCACATACACAGAATATGGCTGGAAAATATTTCAGTAAACACGGGATAAATTCTCTCACCTACCACTTTAGAATCACGTGGGGGAACCACGAACCCCTGCAACCTCTTAGACAAGCAGCTCAGCAGTGAAAACTGACATGTTTTTCCACCACAAGCAATCTGTCCGTCAACCCGCGGAAGGGTGCCCGCCGTCACACACATTCACAAGGACGAGACGGGCGTCTGGGAGGCCTGATAAAGGGAGAGAGGGTTGGTTGTTTCCAGTTATGCCTTTCACACCATAACCTAAAGCTGACAAACGGCACCTGCTGAAGAGCCCAGCCAATTCCAGTAGCTCTAGAATATTTATTTATTGAGGAATAAACACTGAACACGGCAGTCCCGTCTCAGCCCTTCCCTCCCGGCTGCTGAGGCAGTCTGAAGCCCACCAGTCCGGCGACCTCCTGGGGCGAGCGCTCGCCCCTGCCGTGGTACTCGCGGTGCAGGGCCTCGTGTTCCCGGACGCTGCGGAGCAGGCACAGGTAGGTGGCGGCCTGGAAGTGCAGCTCCTGCTGGGCCCGGCACAGCTTCTCGCTGGTCACCTGCGGGGAGCGGCGGTCAGGGCGGCCCCGAGGCCTCGCCAAGGCCCGGCGGCTGCCCGGTCAGGGGTGGGTAGGGGAAGCCCGCGCGTACCCGGTGCGCGCGGAAGGCCGCGAGCACGTGGCGATAGGCGGGACTGTCGCGATAGGAGCGGCCGGCGGCGTGGCGCAGCTCGCGCAAGAGCGCGCGCAGGGTGCGCAGCGGGGCTCCCAGCGCCGCCATCTTCCCACCCGCGCGCGGGCCCGCCAGCCAATCGAGCGCCGCCGCCGGGCCTCGCCCTCGCGCCCCGGCAGTGCGGGCAGTGGAGCGCCGAGCGAACGATCGCCTCCTCCTACTCTCTGCCGCCTTCCTCCGCCATTGCCATCGGCGCCGGGGCCGCCCTACGCCTCGCGCTGGGCTCTATGCTTTGTCGCCGGCCTGTGGTAACGGAGCCGGAGCACCGGGAGCCCTCCGAGAGGCGCATCATACGGCGGGAAATCGAGCTGGGCCGCGGGCGCGTGCCCGCGAGTTTCTGGGGTCTCTTTGCATAAAACGGGTTTCGGGTCCCGGGGGAGCCAGAAGGGGACGCCCACGAAGCAGCTTAGAAGCCACAGACCCGAAGCAGCTGGCGGCTCACAGGCACCCGGAGAAGTGGTGCGGCTCGAGGGCAAAAAAGTCCACCCCAGATGGGACTCGAACCCACAATCCCTGGCTTAGGAGGCCAATGCCTTATCCATTAGGCCACTGGGGCTGCCGCGAGAAGAAGATGTCCCTGTGCTTACTTATCCGCTGTCCCCGCCCTATTTCCTTTTATGGTGTGTGTTGGAGGCCGGTGATTGGGCAGCGCCGCCCGGTGCGGCTGCCGCGCGGCCCCCTGGGAGCCGGGGCCGGGCCGGGGTGCGCTCGCTCCAAGGCGTTGGGGGACTGCGCCTCGGCACTGCCCGGTCTGCCCACAGGGAAGCGCTCCCTTCTATACCGACCCTTTGGCGGTTTCGAAACGCTGGTCCTTGCACACAGTGTTACTCTTGCCCGGGTGGTTGGAGGCCCCCACCCTCAAAGCAGAAAAATCCGACAAAATACCCGAAGAGGGCCAACCCTTCAAGTGAAACCTTTTCCCATTTTTATTTTTGTGAGAAATCACAGACACAGGGGTAATATGTACATTCCTCTTTATTTAATACAGCACAGACACGTGACACATAAAAAAACAGAAAAGTACACTCATGAAAAAGCCTGTCGCAGTCAGGGACAGGGAACAGCTACGCCAAATTGAGTAAGGCTCCTACTGCAGAACAGGGGTCTGCTGGCAAGGGTGGATCCCAGAGCAAAGGCTGCTGCCAAAAAAAGCTTGCGCTCCTTTCAGGAAAGCAGAAAAGGGCAAGTCCCTTCCGGAACAGGTGAAGGCAGCGTTACCTGCAAGGTTCACAGGATACGAACCCCATAACCGTGTGTGGATCAGAGCACTGATAAAATGAAATGCTCTCCAGTTATTGTCACAGAGGGCCAATAGTCCTGACCTCTGAAAGCATTGGATTGCTCAGGGATAGGAAACCTGAGTACCTGGAAGGAGTGAAAATGTAAAGTAGTCACCCAGAAGAGAGTTAAAATTAGCCTCCCTGACAGGGCTCTGCTAGCCACAACCTGGAATGTGCAGGGAGGGAACTAACTGGCTTCCCACCTAACAAAAGACTAACAGCCATTAAACTGACCAGGACAATATACGCATTTGGAACTGACGCAGGCTTTTGAGGCAGCAGCTTCTTCCTTTTCCTGCTTCAGTTCAGGATGGAGATAAAGCAGGCACCAGTTCCTCTGGCAAAGAGCCTTACACACTTTTAAAAAATTAAAATACAAAAAAGGGAGACAGGTGTATTTACAAAATCCATGGCTGGTACAGTACATCATTTTTAAGACACACTAAATGCTACAATCTTTCAGGTCCTGAGATTATTACAAAAAAAAGAAACCAACAAACAAACAAACAAAAAAACAAACCCCCAAATAAAACAAAAACATACCCCAATAACTCAAAACTTGTGTTCAGGTCCAGTTTTAAAAGGAGAGAGGAAAGAAACCACACATTTAAAACAGTATCCCTTGAAGTTACTGGAACACACCTCCCTAAAAACTCCAAATGAAAGTGGTGCTTGCCACCCAAATGTAGCTGCATTTGGTTGTTCAGGCTTGTAGTCACAAGAAGGGAGCATTTCACGGGGCAGTTTCCCTGGAGAGCTCATCAGGTAAGCACAAGGATGTTGGGATCCTCTCTCCATCGCTAAGCCCCTATGATCCGGAACGCGCGAGTGTTAAAAGGAGGAAGGTGACCTTGTACAAATTCATGCTGGGCTGAGTAAAGCATCACAGGAATCACCAACTTGAACAGGTTAGCCATCTCATAGTAACTGTGCTCTCCTCTGTTTGAAGCCAAGGAATGCAAAGAATTCTAGCTGTGATTTAACACGAATTAGTTACGAATTAGAAACAAAAAAAACTCATCCAACTTTGTTCTGAGCTCCCCACTGAAAGGCAGCAAAGCAGTTTCTCAGCCCTTCATCGTCTGGGGAATCACAGCGAGTTAGGTAGAATTAAACTGGCTATATCCAAACTTGCTAAAATATATATATATTAAAAGTGACACCAAACAAAGGACATGGAGGCCTAAGTGCTGTTGAGGGGATGATCCCCATTGCCTTTAGCTGTGCAGGGCACTCTTCTTCACTGACCCTCTTTTATCAGGCTGGCCTAAAGGGACTTGTACCCACGCTTGTTTTTTTTTTTTCCCCAATGAAGTATTCTGAACATAGAGATTTTGTATCATCAGAAGTTATGATCACAGATGCCCTTTTATTACAAACACCTGACCTTAAACTAGAGAATGGGAACTTTTTAAGGATTACTCATTAAATGCTTCTAACTCTCAGTAAAAGACTACAAGAGACAAACCACATTAACAAGGATACTAGTTTAACTGCTAAAATATAGCACTCCTCAGTAGACTTTTGGGGGGTAAAAAGCAGTAGTTAATTTTGTTGCTTTTTTTTTTTTTTCAACAGTAGTCCAAAAATAAAATTTCTCCATCTACTTCCAGTACAGATCTTGATAACTATGCAAGAACATGGTACTAATTGCTACATGATGGAATCACCGGCAATAAAACACACACTACAGTTCTCATCTCTGAGCTAAATTGTTATTTGTAGTTACATACAACAAGACTAAAAGACCAGTGAGAAATACCTGGGGACTGTGATTTAGTTTTTATTTAGCTGGTAACTCCCCTTGTTTAGAAGCAACTTCATTTCAGTGAGAAATTAACTTAATTCACTTCTGATGCTGGAAAGAAACCTGGGATGTCTCATCAGTTCCTTCCCAAATCCAATCTGTACATTAAAAAATATTTCTGCAGCTTCTTAATCCAATTGTGAGAGCTGAATATTCTAAAAAACTCTCAGACTAAAACCTGTCACACAAAGTGATTTTAACTTCCCTCTCAAGCAACTTCATTACACTTGACACTACATGTTGCACCAGTGAAAGGGTTTCTTTTTTAAAATACAGTTTTTTTTTTTCATCTTAGCAAAAAGTTCTGCACTACAGACATTCAAAAATACTACATTTTCTTTGGGTAAAATTTCAATGTGTTAGGGGTAGCTGGGGAAAGGAATGCATGTAACACTGAAACACATAAATACTTATCTGCATAGTTGATATTAGTGACTATTAATCAAACTAAGGCCTTATCTGGAAAAAGCTGAGAACACAAGAAAGTTTCTTCCCTCACTCTGGTGAAATCTGCTAGGTCTCATTGAAGCTCTGTCTGCCTCAGCAACTGCTCAGTTTGGCCTATGATATTGGCATCTCCTGACTGGTTTTGGTGGATTCTCTCCCACTCTTTTTCTCTTGGTAATAGACAGTAGCAAATACGACTACTGATAAAATGCATCTGCACATTGCTAGGAAGTAACAAAAAAAATCCTTTTAGCATTGTGCATGACAGGAGCCAAACGTAATGTACACTGCTTGGCTGGGATTAGTTCACCATAATGAAAACCTTAGCAGCTAATGGTTATTGTTTAAGCAGGAGATGACAACAATGGAAGAGACCAAAATACACTTCTAGATACAAAACATGATTGTGTGTTTGGGGTAGAACTACAGCTGTCAAAAATGGCTACAAAAATGGCCTATATCCTTGACTACTGACAAGATTAGCACAGTTTTACTTAACAGTGTGCAAGTACAGTTGCAGGGAATCTTTGTACTTCCCCAGTTTTGGGCCAGTTCCAGGCCAGGTTGACCTCTCAGCATAACTCACAGCAGCACCAGGGCTTTCTAGAGCCCCAAAAGGCTATTACAGCAGCAAGGGATCACTGCATCATAGAAAAAGGATGATGAAGCCCCACCAGAAGTTTCTATAAGCAAAGCATTCCCCTACACAACAGTTATCTTTCCAGTGGCCTGGTAAGCATACTTCTGGCTGCTTATTTTGGCAGTGATTTCTTAAACAGTAGACAGAGTTTACACCAGTTGCATCTGTTAAAGACTGCAACAGTCAGCCATCATCACCAGCTGTAGATTCCTCATCCCACAGATCAGCCTAGGATGAAGAGCATGTATGTTCAAAAGGAATTAATCAATGTAATTGGTGAATGTGGTAAACTTCACTGAAGTAACTTCACTGATGCACTTAAGACAGATTAAGAAGCCCCCTCAACTACCACTCCAACTGGCTGAGCTACCAGCACTAGTCCTGTCTTTGACTGGCACCATAAGATTGGTAGGAGAAATCCTATTATGGCCTAATTCACGTAACAGATTAACCCAAGCATGCAATGACAAGCCAAGAACTGAGTTAGGTTATTCTCTGCCACAGGAACATATTTGGTACTGTATTTTCTGTTTTCCACACTGGTTCTCCACCCATGAAACACTCCTCCAACTCTGTAAAATAAATGCTTCCTTTTCGTATTGCAACTCAAAATTAGATCTTCCCTTGGGGAAGCAGATCGCAGAACTAGAACAGTCTGGTGATGCATATGCATGTTACCTTAAGTTTAGCACTTGGTGCACAAGTGAATTGCTAATTTCAGGTATTCACGTTTATAATAATCATAAGTTAGATAGATCCTGGCACAAAGCTGTTAAAATCACTAGATCATCTATTGCAGATATCTAATTCTGTCTGAGAACAAGGAAACAAGCACAGATACTATTATGAGGGTTTATCTGCAGCTAAGAACACATGAACTTACTGTTCACTATAGTAAGAGAAGAAACCACTAATGAAATCTCAAATTGAGAAGTACAACTAGAAAAGTATGTCATGGTGAGTGACTTAGGCAGCATGTGAAGCATAGCTAGCTTTAAACTTAATTAGCAGCTGCACTCTTGGCAGGTTTTACTAAATTCCTTCTTAGATAGGATGTATGGTGGAAAGTGTCAACTTTGGTAAGTATGAGAATCCTTGCAGTAACTGGTATCAAGCAGATATGACCAGCTGCACACAAGATTCTTGCAGTCAATCTCAATTCAAATATGTTGCAAGCTGCTATTTTAACTTTATTTAAGCCCCAGCTCCTTGGGCTGTCAGCCACACATCTCTGCCTCAGACTCGGTGATTGTGTGAAGCAGTCCAGTAATTGATAAGGTTGCCAAACAGGGCCCATAATGTTTTACTCATGACCTAATTAAGAAACAAATTCAAAACCTTCAGAGAAAAATGCAAGAAGTTTCATTCCCATTAGCCACTTCCTTTCTCTCATGCACCTTTATGCACACTCATGCACACACTCTTTTATTGTACTGCCATCTTTGCACAAACGTTCAACCTTGAAGTAGCATTGAACAGAGCCAGGAGAATGGAGAAGGATGAACAGGTTTCAGGAATATTGCTTGTGTGTGTGTGCACGTGTGTGCGTGTCAGAGAGAATGCACAAGCACACAGAACCAATGCCACAGTACAGCAGCTATGAAGTTACACACATTACACACTTGGGTTTGTTTTTTTCTTTACAAAAGGGAAAAAAATAGTGTAACAGCATAAAGCCATCTTGGCAAGCTTAAGATTTTCCACCAAAATGCTTCCCAGCACTTCAGGATCTCTGAGGAAAGCTTAAAGAGGGTAGGGAAACAAAATTAAAAAAAAAAAAGGCACTTAAAAAAAGGACAAAGGCCTGAATCAAGTAAGTCATGAAAGGTAACAGCCATTTCACCAGAGCTTGGACCAATCAAAGTCTACCAACCTTTTTTAAAATTTCTATAAAATTAAAATTGCATAAAGTGTTAATTAATCAGTTGTTTACCTAATGCTTTAACCGTCTGGTTCATTTTATGAAAAAAACAAACAAAAACAAAACAAGTAACAAGCCCAAACAAAAAAACCAAGTGTCCCTTTAATGTTTTTTTCCCCCCGGTTCAGCAAAAGATGAAAGTTAGGTGTGGGAGGAAGCCTTCCACAGTTTGGCTTGGCTGTAGGTTTTTCCTGCAATGCCATCTTCAAAAAAATCCAGAACAAAAGCAGAAGAGGGACCACTGTGCTTTCACCAATTCACTCAAAACCAAATAAAAATATTAAAACAAAAAACCCATCAACCCAAACACCCGAATGATTCTAATCCAACTGTGGGCAAAAACTAATCAAAAGAAAACAAAACAAAAAAAAAATATCTGTAAACTAGATTAAAAATCTTCTAATAAATACAGCCAAAAGTTCATTTTACGAATGTAGCAGCAAATGTGATAAAGTTAGTTGGAGTCCAGCGTGACTCCCAGAGGGTTACTGGTTCGCACAACTGATGGCAGCTTGGGAGAGTTGCAGAGTTCTTTGTTTTCATGTCCTCAAGTTCTTGCACCAAGTGGAGAAGGAGTGTGGAGGAAGGGTCAGGTGATGGGACTGCAGGAAGGAACAGGCTTTTAGCACCTGTTCCACCCCTAAATCCGTGCATCAGACAACTTTGATCTTATTGAAACACAAAGCAGAACCCAAGTAATTAAAAGTTACTTCTGATTAGCAGAAAACAGATGTGAAACCCACAGCATCCGCACTCGTGACTCAGTTGATCAGCATTTAGACATGTTTCTCAAATCAACAGAGAAGGCTGGACAAAGTGAGGCCATTTGTGTCTTGGAATGGGAGAACACTGCAGTTATAGTCCAAGGTATCAGGAAACTCTGCAGCCTGTTTTTCATCTAGCCTGCCTTCTTTCTTTGCAAGAGTCTCTAATGATTTAAAATAGCTACCATGGTTTTTGGGACTTTGGATCATGTAGCAGGGAATTCTACCCAGACAGTTTCAACATCTAAAACCTATGTTTGAAGTTATTGCTTGCATTTGTTTGGGGCTTTCAGAGAGCTTGACATGTTAGCTCATATACAGTCCCCAAACCAAGTTCAGCCCTGCTGCCTGGAAAAGACAGCTCTGCTTGGCTTTCTTATTGCTTGTGAATACTGAGGGTTTATTTAGTATGTACAACTACAGTTTATTTATTAACAAAGGCCCTTAAAAAGTAGTAAAAACCTGGGCAGGGGGTGAGGTGGAGGGGGAATGTCTTCAGAAGAGGTGCTGTGCAGAAAGTAGTAAAACATTAACCTAATTTTGCATTTGAACGTTGCAGTAATCTTCCCCATCCTGTCTATGGTACCTGCAAAGGTCTCTAGGAACCACCTTTTCAGTTCTTTTGATTTGGCCTTGCTAGGCTTAAGCAGGGAGAATAGAAAACAGCGAGTAAAGGATCCCCCACCCCCAATGTGGTTCATTCAAATGCACTCAGGAGAGTAATAACTAACAGGAGTGTGATGACTGAAAACAGTTACCTGCTGCTGGGGGCGGGGGGGTTGTTTGAACTGATTCACAAACAATGGATGGTCATGTTTATTTTCATCATCCTAGTATCTATTTCCACAATAAGTATTAGTTTACTTGTTTCCCAAGTCTGAGAAGCTCAATAGGACATAGAGGCAGGACTATTCCTACCCTCAAGACTGAGAGAATACTCTTCAACTGAAGATGAAGCATACTTCCAGGAAGAAAGGAATATTGAAAGGGAATTTGTGCTGTAGATATAAAGGACTCCAAGTCTCCCAGTCTAAAATTTCAGTAAGTATGAAGACAAAAGATGACAATTTGAATGGGATGCCTTGATGAGGAAAACACAGAAGAGGTAGAACTCTCTTAGGACAGGGTCCTTTAAATATATTGCTGCCCAAGGGCTCACTGCTGCAACTCCCTTAGCTACATGCATCATTAAAGTTCTCAGGTTTGACACAGTTCAGAGAATTAACATCCTGCCAGAACTGTTAGACCTCAAAAAACAAAAGTTGTCTTCCTTCAACCCTTCCTGAAAAAAAGAAAAAAATATCAGATGAAGCTTGCACTCTAAATAGTTTATGGTATTTTGACAGAATTTGTGCAGTATTAATGCCAGGGTCTCCATAGCTGTATGTGTTTCAACTCTAAACCAGGATGGAGATGCAAGCTTATCTGATCAACACACCATATACAAAACATTAGCGCCAGCTAAAAAGCGTTTAATTGGCAGATGCTGTGGAGTGAAACTTATGAACTAATGGATCTTAAACCAATCTGTCTTTCACAGAAGTGTTGTGCAAAAACATTTATTGCTGAGCTCAACCCAACATTTTTATACTAAATACACAATATATATTATTTTAAATTTATGTATATATATTTATATAAAATTAAAATGAGCTCTAAATAGAAAAGAAATTGTTGCCTGATCTAAGAAAAAATAAATCACATGTAAAAGAAACCTGCAAGCTCTAAGTTATCTAGCAAAAAACATTGAAGATTCATTATTCAGGGGTCAAAGTCTCTCTAAAAGGTGTGAGATAACCAGTAGTGTCTGGTTCAATCTCAAGTCAAACTACCAGAAAAACTATTTACTAAGAATTTCAGCATCTCTGGTCAAAGGAATGTTTCAGGGTTGAAGGAGAAGGGCATCATACTGGTTTATTTGCTCCTTTTCTTTATGACTTACTTAGTCATAAATAATTTTATGTTTCTGCCATTCTCACTTTTTATCCGACAGCACAAGGGACTCAACACCAAAGTTCTGTCCTAGTGTCAAAAGTGCAACATGTGCCAGATGCTTCCTAATCTTACATGTGAACTGGTTGATGTATTGCTATCAAAGAAAAAAAAGAAACCAAAACAACAAAGCCAGCTCTGCAGTCTTGCGCTACCATGTAAAAAAGAGTTCAGGTCAAACTCCCCAGGCCAGCAGGGGCTGGAAATGCTGGAGACAACCCATTCAGCCCCCAGAAGAGAAGGCACCTCTGGTCGCTTTTGAACGACTCTTCTTTGGCTAATGCCTGAAGCAGTATTAATTTGACTCTGGAATAGGTCACAATCAGCTTTCTTTAACTAGCAAATCAATATAATGCATGGCTTTTGGGAGGAGTAAGATAAAAGATGAAGCCTGAGAATGAGAAAAGAACTGGTTGTGATTTATGAAAGACATGAATAGACTATCTTTTCAGTAGCAAATAAGCACAAGATAAAAAGTTTAACAAAAGGAAATACTGAAACATTAGTGTGATTTAAAAATGTGGGAAAGAAATGCTAGTCTGACCAATAAAATGTGGGTTTCTTTTCATGTGAATGAATTTTCATCCCCTTCCTCCCTTAAATAAGAACTTTTGTACTTAAAAAAACCCTGAAAATTAATCAAAACAAATAGTCTGTGTCTCACATATTGATGTACCAGATCTGTTTTTGAAGACAATTCTCTATTGAGACTGCATACATCTGTAGGCTCCCTAAAGCCAAACAGCCTTCTAAAGCTGGATAAATGCCCATTATCAGAAACTGCTTTTGTCTAAAGTTTTAATTATAATGCAAAGTATCCCAGCACCATCTCTATTCTACATAACCTTTGGTCCACAACCGTATAGTACACTCAGGACCTACACATAATCTTACACTGGGCACTTTGGGCACTAAGGATGAATCCACCTTATGCGATGAATGGAGAAACCTATTCTAGCTCCTTTCACCATTTCCACTTTTCATTGGACTTCATCCAGAAACAAAATGTTGGTGCTGCTGTGGGTTTGACGATCAATTTCTTTTAAGAGCCAATCAGAGCAGATAAAAAAGGTTGTTTCTTTAGGCAATATCAAACTGTGACCAGTCTGCATGACCAGGAGGACCAGTCCTCCTTTTCCTTCTCTCTTTGATCAAGTATTTTTTTATTTTTCTTCTTCCTCTCACCACAGTGCTTAGGATCAGAATATGTAAACATTGACAGAAACAGCAGCCCTGTGACAATAAGCACTTTCCCAACTGGGCAGATTCTGTCAGCCAACCAGAACTGCTTCAGCTCCCTTGCTCGTCCAGAAGTCACTGGTTTTTCCGCTGTAACTTAGTGTCCCCTTTACTTTGGCCTCCATCTGTAGTTGAGACACAGAAACAAAAGGGAAGAATAAAAGCATGAGTGAACTTTTGTTTTTGTAACTTACAGTAGGAGAGATGGGAATTTGGCAGGTTCAGCTTTAGCATCACCAAAAAGTATATTGTTTTTACTGAGTGAAAGACTTGGCATCTTCTCTGTAGTTCATTTATTAGAAATAGCGTTGTTGAAATCTGATGTATCAAGCTTCATACCAAAACACTGCCCAATTTTTTTGGTACTGAGAACTCTCAAACGAAGAACGCCCTCCAAGCCACTGCCATCTTTCCCATTCCTTCTCCTGGCCTGCAGAAAGCACACTATGAGTGACAAAGGTGTACACTCTAAACTGTGTATTCTAAAGCTTTCTGAAAATTTTCCTGCTCTAAGCCTTACAAATAGAAAAATAAAATCTACTGCTTCAAGTTTCCCTTCTCAATCAAAATATGCAACCCCTATCAAGCATAGAATTCCCAAGGTAAGCAGATATTCCATTAAGAAACCATCCCACCATTCACATGTGAATATACTCTTTTAAGAAACATGAAAAAAGCTTTTAGCTTGAAGGTCAGTTCTTCCTTCAGAGAGGAAATGAAAATTTTTAGTGGATAAACTTTATATGCCTGTAAACAAATCGTGTTAGTGTCCAGCAAGTACTATTCCTTTTTTCCCCACCAGTTGAATTTGTACACTTCAGTTTCTAGAATTGCTGCAGGTAAGTACTGGAATTTTTGATTTTTTTTTGTTCCTGACCTTGAAGAGAAATAGGGGGAAAAAAAATCATTCAGGTTCCAAAAATACTGCTAAAATAGTGTAAGTTCTGCCAGCTGCTCCCAAAGTTTGTCTCTATGTTATATCTTCTCTAAACTAAACACTGGTTTTATACATTATATTTCAGTCTAAGGCAGAAATCTGACTTTTAAGTTAAAATAAGTTAAAAATAAGTAATAAGAAATATATCTTTACTACCTGTGTAAGCTTGCTGCAAGTGAGCAGGCAGAGGTGAGTGAGACAGCGTTGCTGCATGCTGAGCACCTGGCTGTAAACCCTTCAGTAAGTCTGGGGGGGAAATAAGGAGAACAAAGATAAAAAATAAATCTTAAGGAGAAAGGCAGTTTCCGTGAAATGAGTTTTTGTAGTGTAGCTGTAGTAGCAGGCTTATCTCCAAAATAAAGAATAAATAACTAATAGCACTCTGATGGCTGGAATAAGTCAACAGAGACAAACTTATTCAAATATAGTTAGTCAAAAGTCAGAGCAAGGAACATGGCCTTACTACTGGGATGCAACACTTCATATCATTTTGTTTGGAAGAAAAACCAGTATTTTACATGGCTTAAGAACATAAATACCTTCTTTATAAGCAATCATATAAAGTAAATGCCATCTTGGTTGATAATTCTTCCTAAGAGAGCTGTTTGATATCTGAGATATTGAGATATTGAGTTATTGAGTTACGGCTACTTTTAGGAATCACCATATTAAGTCTCTTATTTCAACTAAGACAGTTGAAAACTTTTTTCTAAAACTAAGGTATTAGAAGTTAACCCCAAAAAAGTACATTCAAAACTAAACACATACTGTGACTATAACAATGAAGTTAAGCTTATCAAAGGTGATTTATATCACTTAGGTAATTATGTAAAGAAAGTTTTTATCTGTGAAGGAAAGCTATTTACAGTCCTGTAGGGATTTTCATGAACCAAATCTGAGTGTCTCAGGACTTTATTGCTTCCCTACTCAATTTCCATTTTAAGGAGGCATCTTTCCTTATAGCACAGTGTCATAATTCCACTCACTCTGAGTTAGGTTGTGGTGGAAAGCCGCTGAGGTAGATCCCGAGGTGGTTGTCGCTCCAGCTGTGTCCGTCCCAAAGCCAAGCAGCTCCAAGGGAAACTGGAAGGGCACAGTCACAGGAACAAGGCCACCCAGCATCCCAAAAGGAGTTAATGGTGTAGACGTCACGTTCTGACTGGTTACAGACAGGGGTGATGCCATGAGAGTCAGAGGTGAGGCGTTAGCCAGTAACGATGCTCCTGCTGTTGACTATGCAATAAGAAAAAGAAAAAAAAGAGCAGTACTTCAAGATTTTTAAATATTTTAATTGTATTCTTCACGGGTATAAAAATCAACTATTCCCTGTTAAGTGTTGCTCTGTTGAGAAGTATATTAAACTATTAATAAATATCCACTTATCCACCTAGGAAGCCTTCCCTGCGTTCATTTGCTAAGCAAGCACAGTTATACTGCAGATTCAGACATAACAGTTCATCTATCATGTTTTTCTCATTAGCCTTACAGGTAATTTCCTTGATCTCCTTTCTAATTATGCACTGGTCTACAGTCACAATGTAATGCAATATCCTCTATTAGATTAATAATATGAAATTATCCAATGTAGAGCTGAAGTTCTTTAGAAGTACAGTATTACACCTCCCCCCTTTCCAAATCTGGGTCTTAACATTATTTCTAAAATGGTTGCAGAGAAACAATAAATTCTGAAAATTAAGATTCATATGTAAGGATCCCCAAACTTAACAAGTCAGGTTAGCAAAATGCATGCATACACACATACATACGTATGTAGAGGTGTGCTTGTTAATGTCAGAGAAAAAGGAAAAAAGCAAAGTAAAATAATCTCTTCACTCTAAATGTCAAAATGAAGTTAAATTCACTGCAGTTTTAAAATTAAAATGCAAGATTAGTCAGAACATTTTAGCTACAACAGCTCCCAAATCGCATTAACTCCTCTAACATTATATCAGCTCATTATTAACACTTTCTTTCACTACATATACAGTAATTTTATATGCTAATGTTAAATTCTCTAATTATCTACTACAAAACAGTTAGTATAGAAAGCACTTTGAACCAGACTCAACTCAGATATTGCAGTTATTTGAATTAAAAAGACTCAGACAGAATAGGATTTCAAATCTGTGCATTTTTACAAGCCTCAACTAAACCCAAACCTTAAATTTATTTTAATAAACACATGAGCTTAAAATGAAAACGACATTTCACTGAATTCTGTAGTAACAACTTACAGGAAAAGCAAAGTGATGAAATCTCCTAGCATGGATAAAGTTTTTATTACCAGTTTTGGTCTTAAGATGTTCCGATGAAAGCAGCTAAAGAAAGGACAGTTGCTTATGAGAAAACACAGTATTTTAAAACAGTGGCCCTGTAAAGGGTATTTACCTACACATGATGTTCCTAGTAAGTGTTTATATTATAAACACTTAATATAAACATTATCTTAATGTCATCTTAAAGGTACCAACTTCTACAACATACTCTCCCCCACAAGTAAAAAAAATAAAAAAATAATGAAAAGTATCAGCATAGTATTATTCTCTTTTGCCTTTAAAAGTACTAATTTCATAAAAAGCTTATGTACAAAAAAATGACAACTGTTCATTACTTATGTAATCTAGTAAAGGGCAAAAAAATAAAAGCCATACAGTAATGTTTTACAACTGTGAATTTGTAAAATGCCTGAAAACAGAAACTTTGTAAAGTACTCTGCCAAGATCTTGCTTGCTTACTCAAAAAGGAGGAGAGAGTACTGTGAAGAAAAGAGCTACAGAGCATGCCCTAAAGGAACTGCAGTACAGATGTTTCTATTTCACTCTTGTACATGAGTTCTTAAAAGAACTGGTCATGTAGATCTGAGTCATTCAGATCTTTAGAAGTCTAAGCCAGATTCTGCTCAAGTACTAAGGGTAGGTAGATCTTTTTAAGGGAATTACACATGTACTCTTTGGCTTTGTGTCCTTAAGATGTAACTTTCTGTGAGGCTTCAGCAGGTATAAACTTGTATTCTGGTAAATAATTGTGTCAATCAGAAGTGGAAAGGAGGGAAACAATTCTTGGAAGCTTCCTAGTTAAGAACACCTTTATTATCACATTAAATCATCTTGTATCTTTAATGTAAGTAGACCAGAATATTAAAATGAGCAATGCAGGTACCATTCTCATCTTCTAATAACATCTCAAATAGGAATTAAATCCCTAAGGCTTTAAAGGAAATGAGATTCAGTCTTATGTGAAGTTTTAAGAGGAATAACTTAAGTTCTTAGTACATTGTACCTAACAACTAGTCTAGAACTGATGTTGGTTCAGCAGCCTTTAGACCTTTATAGCTAAATAAAAACCTCTGTGATCACAAATCTGTTCCCCTTTAGTGTACTTGAACTGGGAGGTAATTAAATTCTAATCTTTCTCTGAATGTACTCCACTGACCAAGCTTCACAGTGCACAGCAGCAACAGCCTTATTCCATGGTTTATCTTCTTTGATTTCTTTCATAGTGTTCTTCTGAACCATTTTTAGGTTATCAAAGTAATTTCTGAAGTGTCAAAAAAACCCATATGGAAGGTCTCAATAATTATTTTAGTGACATCATATGCCACTCAGTACTTCTAGCTGATTTGCCCCTTTCTATATATCAACACACCTTATTTTGCTGTATTATAGTATGGACTCATGTTGCTTGATTATTCACCACACACCCCACACTTGAGTGCTCTTCAGTAGTACTGTGGCCAAAATATATTTCATTACTCAGGTGATCAGTGTTTCTAACAAAAAAATTACATGCCTTCAACTACAGGTACAAAATTCATCTCATCATCCAACACAACACTACTTATTTCCCTTCTCCATCATCTTTAAGCACTACCACACCCATTTCACATTTTGTTCTACATCATAGCGATTGCATCCACTGGATTCTGCTGACTGCACCAGGAAGAAACAACTCTCTTCCCAGTCCATTCATTGTAGCCCCTTTTGTCTCCTCCAGGCACCTTCCAGAGTACTCAAACTGCACTGTACTTGGTTCAGCTCTTCTCCAGATGTTATGTGATATAATGTGGTACCTCAGTGGCCTGTACACAGCATACAGGTTGTGGATTTTTTCTCCATTCAAAGCACCCAGAATAAGTGAATGCTGTGTCAGAGCCTGCCAGACTTTTATTACTGACTGTTTTAGTACAGTAGGATGAAAGACCATAGAAGTGTTTTGTAAAAATCATCTTCCTCCTGTTATTCAGCTGCATTAGGAAGAATTTGATGGCAAACTAAAAGATTATAAAATATTGCCAGAATTTGAGTATACATCACTCCCATGCAACAGCAATGTACACTGTTCAGAATAATACAAAGTTTTTCATTTGCTGTATACCAAATGTAATTTACAGCAATACTGCTTTTCTTAAGTATTAATGACTTCAGCATAGAGAACACTAGAGATAGGAAAGCACCAAATCATCTCAGTAATTAAGCATTCCCAGTAAGAAGAACACAAGCTGGGAAAGCAAGTTGTCTTCTGGGTAAATAATAGGTTTATATGTTTTAGAACAACAGTATTTTCAAATTATTTGTCTTGTTTGATTTGTCTTATCTCTAGTGTTAGTATAAGCTTTTATTTTCTAGGGTATTTATATATTAATGGGGTGTCTCATTCAGTTTGACTAGATCCTACAGAACAAAATACATAGTCACAAATACAAAAGCAAAGCCCTTGCAAGTGCTAATTACAATTACAGGTCTTGAATTACAGTCAACCACATGCAACTGAACTCTAGTTTTGCAGTTAATCATGAAGCCTGACAACAAACATACGAAGACACCTTTTACATGACCACCATCATTACAAATATGTCAATATGAGAGAATTCACAAATCAAATAATGCAAGTAAATACTACATCCACTGAGAATATGGTCACACAAAGCTTACCTTTTCTAGTGCTGTTAAAAGAAAAAAAGTGAATTCTGTTCCACAGTATAGACCAACAAACAGTTTACAGTGAGGATTTGCTCCACACTGATCCTGGCATTCCACATCAGCTGGAAATACACATTCTTTAGTGTGAAATAGTTTCATCAGTATCAGCATTATGCTTAAAATGGTAAAAAATTAAATTTATGACATTTACAAATCAAGATAAAATATAGTAAGAATGTTTACAAAATAAGTGTGATAAACATTTACGTAAGGCTCAAATGTAAACTCGTTAGATGCGTACCTGCACGCTGGCTGCTACAACTGGAGACCCTGAGGCAGAAGATGGTCTGTGTGGAGTTGACAACTGTTTAGTAGCACCCTGTGTTCCACTTCCTGCTCCCCCAGACAGACTAGTCCTACTAGCTCCACTTGAGTTAAGGTTACTGCCTCTGCTGGCAGGTACATTCATTCCAACTCCACCCAGATTATTTTTACCAACAGTTCCAGAAGGAGAAGAGTTGGGCAATTTTGAAGAAGCCTGAGGGTTTTTTGCAGGCTGAAGGCCTGAGGTGCGATTAGAAGACAGCAAATTCACTGTGGGAGACTGCCTGCTGATATTTACACCACTGGTCTGTTTATGAAGGGGGTTGTTGCTGGAGTGACTACTCTGGGAAACTAGTGCACTTGAACTGGAAGAACTGGGTGTTGTTGCAGGCCTGGGGGATGAGGTGGACTTAGATGAAAATTTAGGTGATGCATTTGGCTTGGGTGTCACAGAGGGCTTAGATGAAGTGGGCTTGGGAGAAGCAGCAGGTTTGGGAGAGGCAGCCATGGAGAAGGGAGGCTTGAAACCCTGGGAAGAAACTTGTGACACCATAGCCTTGGCTAAATAGTTACTAGAGGTAGAGGTGCTGGATGTTGTCCGAGAAACCAGTGGGTGAGACACTTGAGAGCCACTTCCGGATGAGGGATTAGACAAAGGCAGGCGATACACTACAGACTTATCTTGAGCCTTGATGACTGGTGACGAGCAAGAGAGTTTAGGATTACTACTCAATTTCACCACAGGATTGGTCTGTGATTTACTAATAGTTGCTTGTAAGGGAGATACATATTTCTGTTGTACAGCTGAATGCTGGTGCACCTTTGTCACTTGTGATGTTGAGGAAGTACCACCTTGAGCCTCAGCAGACGATACCAAGATATTAGCATCCTTGGTTCTTTGAGAGGAGGTGGAAATAGCTGCTTGAGTCTTAGAGGAAGAAACATGAGTCTGAGAAGAGGAGGAAGCAGCTTGGATCTGACTTGACCTCTGTAGTCCTTGTTGAAGTAGTTTGGCTGGCAAAGGCTCTAAGGAAACCTTGGGATTTTGAATTGAAGATCCAGCAATAAGGCCTGAAGAGATACCAGTGTGAACTAAGTCCTGGGGTTTCTTTGGTACTGGCCCTGTGTGACCAGCAATAAGACTTGATGAATGGGATGTTTGAGTGGGCTCTACTTTCTTGGAAGTTGCCAGAGGCAACTTACTCATAATGCTTGCTAGTTTCTCTTCCCTCAGCCCAGGGCGAGGTCTGGATGTTGGTGTGTCTATGGTGGACCCAAGAGGTGATCCCTTGGCACCATTATTGATAACTGCCAGAGCATCAGAAACAGAATCCAGTGAGGGTGGGTGGAAAGAGAGGTCCTCATCCAGTGAGTCATCCAAGCAGATCGTCTCTGGAGCTGCTGTGCAACTAGAGCTGGCTGGGGTGCACACAGCTGCACTGGAACTCAGTACAGCAGCACAACTTGAATTGACTGAAGACATACAAGTTTTCTGTTCTTTTTTTGGACTGGAGTCCTGAAAATGAAGGGATAGGAAACATCAGGTTTGGCAGTCTTTCTGAAATTGACTTAAGGTCATGTTAGCGTAATACTTTTATTCAGTAAATTCAGACAAGCCAAAGATCTACTGTTGAAATTCTCATATTAAGATATTTGTGATATCTAGGTGCTGGAGCCCTATGTGCTAATTCAGTATTTGGATTTAAAAATCTAGCACTGTTGCTCCACTTAACCAGAAGTGGTTAACTTAACCATATGGTGAAGAACAATCAATACTGAGCAGAATAGGGTAGCTAATCTGATCACTTAGTAAAACTGCCACTAAATTAAGACAACACCTGATCACATCAAATGAGGACCTCTATACTATGGTGTCCTTCCAACCACACTGTTTTCCGGTGTTGCCAAATTTAACACAAACTGGAAACACACAAAGCACACATTTAGAAATGTGAAACATGACTGGAACTAGTACCTCTTCATAGTCAATTTTCAATAGACTAATACAGCAGTATTTTGTACTACATTCTTTGAAATAATGCACCACCAAGTCAGTAAGCATTGCCGGACAGAACCCTTCTGCAAGAATTTTTCAGGATCAGAGGCAGAACCAGGTTGTACCAAATGGTCACATTGGACCATTAAGTATGTATTCAGATATCTTAATAGGCTTTTACCTTCACTTTGGGTTTAGGGGCCAGAATCACCTTCTTCTTTGCCCTAAAACAGAAGGGATAAATGTGAATCAGAAGACCAAAAAAACCACAAGGAATTTTCATTTTAAGTGTTACCCTAATTATATTCCAATAAATTAGAATGATGACTACAGGGGTCCAACTTTAATAATAAAACATCCTTGAAATGAAAAGTTGTTTGAAATACAGAGGGAAAGAAAAATAGCACACTATCAATTAATTTTCTGGCCATCTATCTCTATGCAAATTAATTTCAAAATCAACTCAATTTATGATATAACCTGACACATAGATCAGAATATATCTAGAGATCTGGTTTTATTTTTCTGATTTAGAGGAACTTCAAAATATCAATTAATTTCAACCTCTTAATATTACGAGTTTGTCTACTTAGCAAAGCTTTGTCTACACTGAAGTCTTCTAGAATAGTAATATAATTTCACTTTTTACATAGGCATTTTTGTCCCTGAGGAGGATGCTTCCTATTCTCATTTATTTCAAGCCAGATGAAAACAGTTGTTTGTTCCCCCCATAAAAGTGGTTTGTTGCTCATCAACTGTTAGAACAGTTTGTTCTAATTTGTTTGTTGCAAGAAGTAATTTAGGAAACTGACAGATTTTCTTCTGCAATGTACACAAACTGCAGTTATGCAAGTAAGGACAGCATTAAGGATTATTAGTTATTGGCTTCAACTTAAGAGGTTCAGCATTTCACACTTTATTTCTTCAAGAGCAATCAATAGATTTACATCATATAGGCAATTTTTGATGCTCTCCTAAGCAACTAGAAATGCACCTGGTTAAAAAAAGACTTTACTGTAGGTGGACCATGACTCAGTTTTGATGTGATGCAGAAAAATATCCTATGTTAATCATATTTATCACAAAAGTTGGAATTTATGTTAAAGTCATAACAATTTGAATTCTGACTGAATGTGGACAGCTCCTGAGAGGCACACAGTGTCTAAAAATGAAGAAGATAAAATCCCACTAAGATACACAGCCTTCTGGGATTAGAGACATTTTTGAGGAAAAGAAAACCAGGAAGTACTGCAGTCCGAGTTCAGTTTAATATGTCACAACTTAGGCAGTGCGTAATGCTTTGAGTAAAAGGTATTAATTCAAGAATTAATAACCCCTGGAGTTACCTAGCCACTTCACAAAATATAACGCCACAAGAACTTTACAGTTATATGCCTAAACTAAAGCATTAAAAAAGATTATAAACATCACTAAGTATCTTCATACAAATTCCAAAGTACCTCCCTTTCCTTCCCTCTGTCTAAAACAGATAGCAGGAAGATGAGAAAAGATGCTACGCACAACCTAAGGATCTTAGTTGTCACTATTGTACTCACGGAGCAGAAGTGAGGTGATTGTGAACACTTCGGCTTTCTTTAAAAAGCATCCTAAAAGAGTGGAGAGAAAAACATGAAATGATTCTACAGTGATAAACAGCATGTGACCGCCAAATACCCAAATATCCTTTGGTTTTTAGTACAGCCTTTGATTATCTGTCCCCAAGGGAGCTAATGATTACTTTGTATTGCTGTCATGGTATAGGTCTTGACATCCATAAATAGAAGAACCTAAAAAAAATGTAATAATCTGCATTTATGCTCAAAATACCTCAGTAAACAGCCAAGCAAAAATCAACATAAAATATTACTTCCTTCAATTGGACAGAAGAAATACACTTTAAATGCTCTGTCCTCAAAGACTAATGAAATATTTCAAATATAAAATAAAAGATTATTGTGTATACATATCCAGCACACTGATCATAGGCTTGGGTTTATGGTTATTCATCTCTTGTGGGGTTTTTTAAAGCACAGAAGATAGAAGTCAGAACACAGTAGCCAAGCTTGTTTCTAGTTTTCTTCAGTAATTTTAGTACTGAAAAAACTCAAGTAAAAGTGTGAAAGTTTAGGAAAAGAAAAACTTTAGACTATTGTATATCATTTCTTTGACTTCCGTTACACTGGACTTACACATATTACTACAGAGCCAAGGAATGGCAAGAGCCAGTATGACAAATCTCAACACTTCACATGCTTTTATTCAAATGTTTTCAGCTCCTGAGTTGCCAAGAGGAAAGTGAAAATGATTGGTGACCTGTATCTATCCTACAGCTTACTATTCAAATGCAGATACAAATAGACAATGGACATTTGGTCTTCCTTGTTTCCAGATAGGCAAACTAGGACAGACAATTCTCTTACAGCACTGCCATCACATTGACACTGACCGCATCATGAACAGCTGTCTAAACAAGAGCTTTTCACCACTCACAATACAACCTGCAGAGCTACAATTATTACAAAAAATTGAGTATCCAAGAATTTCATGTCATCTGGTAAGAAAACACTGACATCCTCTCATTACAGTTCAGGGCTTTACTTCTCAGGTCCTATTTCCAGCTACATTCTCACATTTTCTTCACCATACTAACCTCCAAATCTGTATTGCATTGTTCCATCAGAGACTACTGAAAGCCTATGAAGAAACATCATGGAGCAAAACCAGCATTCCTCATTACATGTTTAATGGGCCACCACCCAACCTATTCAGCTTCTCCAGAATATTTCCCTCTTCAACTCCTTCTTGGTGCTTTATCCACTCCTTAATCTTTTCAATTTGGAAATGAAAATTCAAAATTAATCACAGGCCCAAGTAGTTTGTAGCATCATCCTTCAAGGCTGAAGACAAAATTTTAAGGCTATCAAAGGACAGAAGTCATAGACATGGTACAAAGAAAGGACAGAGCAGTATATGAAGTCACTTCCAACCTTAACAATCATCTGATTCTGTAATTTCCAGTTATGATCAATACCTTACACCTCTTGCTTCCTTATGGAGCTATGAGAAACATTAAATACAGTTAACTTTGGAAGTGCAAGATATTTTCCTTCTAAAATGAACACACAAAGTTCTGGTACTGTATACCAATTCTGATTAGTAAGAATTCCTTGAAAAAAAACATGGTCAGTAGATCAGTTTTAGCATTAAATACCTATTTATTTTTTTTTTCAAGTTCATATAGCTCCTTTTCACTTGAGGCCACATATAAAAATGAAAAATTATAAGCCTTCAGCATAATCCCTAACCCAGCATCCAACAAAATGAGCATTCAGAATAAGAATTATGTGCTGTATTAGGAATTACCACTGCCAGACTCCAGGAAATAAAAAGAAAAAAAAAAAAAAAAGAAAAACACTTTCTTTTCCTCTTTCCATGCATAACTGTTTGCCTACAAATTACAATACATCACTTCCTAAACAGAAAGCAGGAAAGTGCCCACCAGTAGATACAGGACAATTTGTAAATTATCATGATACTAAAACCATCCAGTTCGTAAATGAAGTCTTGCTGTTCAACAGGAAGCTATTATCTGTTACCTGTTCGGGTTTGTTTGGTCTGTTGGTCGTTTTCATTTGTTTTGGGGGGCATTTTGGTTTATTGTTTAGTTTTCATCTTTTGTCGTTGAAGCCAATTGTATGGATAGTTTAAAAGCTCATAGAAATGTCCAGCAGACTTAAATGGAAAGGAGAGAACCATATGTTTAATGGCTTCTCAATACAAAGTTTTAATATGCTTCACTTCTATGTAATCTTGACTCCCCTCACAATCTCTTGACTGTTTCTCCACTATCATCAGTGATCTTCCTATCTTCCATTCTTAAACCAAACTGCGAAACTCTGTCTCATCTAATTCAATAAAATCTTCGTAACAGACAATTCAGTCATTAATCTCACTCATTAGTGTACTTCCACAAAAAACTAAATCACTGAACAAAAATAAGTCAGCTGTATGCCAGGAAGTCTGAAGCTTCATTCATTCCTTATGTTACTATTTAACCAGCTATTTCTACACTGACAGTTCTAAGAAATATCTCAGTAAAGTTATTTTTACAGCTTGATACAGATTTGACTAAACTAAACTCAAGGTATTCTTGAACAAGTTGATTAGTTGTATCATTTAGCTTTTACAATCAGGTTGAGGTTTGATTAAATTATCTTTTGCACTGAGTACTACAGAAAGAAAGAACTCAGGCCAAACCATACTCGCTTCTCTTTCACTCCAAACCCTTAGAAATCTCTGCCAAACCTGTATTTCACAATGGTTTACTACTGCTCCCATTGTATTTCTCCCTCTTTTTTTGTCTGGTTGTTTCTTCCTATGTCCATAACAAGCAAGTATAGAAACTGGTACATTTTTAAATGCTGTAAAACAGAGGATCCCAACTGCAAACAAGAAACAGAGAGCAGAATCCTTAACTCTGTTGTCAACACTGCCATCAAAATTCTGTGTGAGCAGTCTGATAAAGCAATGTTCCAACATACAGGCAAAACTGATTTCTAGATCAGTATCACTTCCTATAAAAGGAACTTTTCCATACAAAACTTTCCAAGCTGTTACCCTCCCACCTTGTACTTCTCAAGTGAAACATTCAGCCTCTAGGAGATGATAAAAGCAAGCAACTCTCCAAGGAAAACAGTAGGGTTTCACACACTCAGGCTTACAAACAAGACAGAAAATTAATTTTAGAGAAACATTTGTTCTTCCAAAATATTCCAGCTTCACAAGCATACTCCTAATTTCCAGCCAATATCAACAGTACATGGTTGAGTCAAATGTAAGACAATAAATATGAACCAAATAACACCAAAGTGAATAATACATAAAGCAGGTATCTTACCTTGCCTGCATCCAGCCTTTAGGCCAAAGTGGTTTCACTTCTGTTTCCATGAAGGTTTTGAGGTAATCTTCAGCAGACTGACTTCTATTTGGCTCTAGCTCGTAACATCCCAGCTTGATCTTAACAAGATTACATAACAGAGACCTGCAAAAAGAAACAAATATATTGAAAGACACAATCCTTTCAAAAGCTCAATATAAAAAAGATAAGAAATTGAAGGTGCTGTCTACTTATAGCTGGAAGAAGTTCTCGGTTCCAACTGTGTTTTTTGGAAGTTAGTACTGCTCAAAGTATTGCTACTACAAACTGGTCTGGTCTACCATTGTCACTTCTCCGTTTCCAAAACACTCTATTGGCTCTTGTTTTCATCCTACCATCATTTTGCAATTTTTTTTTTACATTTTCTTTGTGTTTTTCTCATAGTTGGAACATTTCCTCTCACTGCTCACAGTGACCTCTCATTTGTCTGAAAGGAAGTGAAATTCGTTCTACACTGAGTACTTCAACAGAGGGTTCTTTCTTACACGGATTTTATCTTTTGTTCTTAAAAATATAAAAGTGCACATAGTAAAGTAACATCAGCCTTCCAGAGCCTCTTCAATGAAAAAAGCAACAGATTTAAATATCTCTCCCCTCCAGGTCAGTCCAAGCTATATTGCTTGTACATATTTCATGAAGTTTTCTTCCCTGTTGTCTTCACATACTAAATAGACTCACTGAGAGAAGTCCACCAGCCCCTTTAAAAGATATAGATTAGATAGATTAGATAGATAAAAATAGTAGTCATCTCAGTTTTCAGAAAAATCTGTTCTAGGAAACCAAACTCTAGTTTCAGGTAAGAATCTGTGCTGCTCTTGAGAGACATCAAAGAATTTGTGTTCAGAGGGAAGAGAAGGGGTTAAAATTATTGCATTTTTCTAGCTGCTGGACTGGGAGGCTTGCCAAATCAATACCACCAATCCTGATGGCCTGTCCTCCTGTGGCAGAAATCTCTAGTGCCCATTGGTTTTTGTAACATATTCCTAGAAAGGTGGGAAGCAGTTCTAATACTGCTTACACACCTGTTCTTTGCCTAAAGAAGCTCAAAGTCCTGGAGTCAGAAAATACTTGTGTATTTGGATAAATCAGAAAAACAAGCAGTGAAACTTGAAAGGATTGGACACGGGATTTTCCTTTCAAGTTAAATAAGGTGTTTCACCATTACAGAATTCCAGTTTGCCTATTCAACACCAACACTCTTCAAAACTTCTCCAAGGTGTAATTCTGGGCAAAATTATTTATTCAATAGTATCATGTAATAACATTCTCTTGGAGATCCCTTTATAACTTCAGTCAAAATTCTTCATGGAAAAGGTAGCTTTGTCTTACCTCACTGTGTCATCCCAGTGAAACTTCTTTCTGGGTCCAACAACCCTCTTTCCCGGTTTCTCATCATCATCTTCCTCTGATCCATTTTTCTCTCGTTCATCTTCCGCTTGCAACCTACAGTTGGAACAATTATTTTCTTTAGAGCTATACTACACAGACAAAATATTTCATTGAAAAAGGAGTGTCATTCTAGGTGTTAGGGGGAAAAATAAACCACAGAAGACCTGTTTTCAGATTTTTGCTATACTTCCTTACAGGATAAACAGTTTAATCTCCCTCTCCCCACTATTATGTGGTTCTCAGACAAGTGAAAATGACACACTGTACAGATGCTTTCACTGAGGCCCCTATGAACTTCAAGCAGTGCCTCTAATGGGAAGTGGCAGGATACTTAACGAGCTATTAATACCCTTAGAAGTCTAAAATTAGTTAACTACGATTGAAACAATTACAATGAACAAGGACAAAATATATAAATAACCTCAACATACCATCCTCCTCCACTAATTCCTCATTCTAGGAATCAACCAGTAATCCTTCAGATGTTTTTTTTTGTTTTTTCAAAACCTATCTCAGATAATGATTTCTCTCTGGTGTCAGACAATAACACACAAAATAAAGTATTTTGTACAATTCAAAAAAGACACCCTTAAACTGGAGCAGAGCAATCTTCTGAGCTAAGGAAGTAAACAACATGGATACAAACTTCCAGCTGGGTTCTAAATAGGCATGCACAGTCTCCAGAATAACCTACTTGGCATTCTTGGCTTGATTGCGGGCCTGACAGTCCTCTTGATACTTGCATAACTGTTCAGGCATGACGTTACTGACAGCCAGTTTCAGCTTCTGCAATGGTTCTCTCAAGCGGTCGTCCTGTGAAAAGAGGAGCACCAAAATAAGCCTATTAGATGGAAAGTAAAGATCTTTTCAGATAGTTTCATGAACATTTCTGGATCACTCCCAAGGTAACATTCCCAATACTATTTATGGACTGAAAGAGATATATTCCACATGGCACTTGAATCCCGTTAGGTGCAACACCATTATATAAATGCACGTATGTCTCACCTAAGTCTTGAGACTAGAAACAACAAAAGATAGTCACAAATAAATGTGTCATGAATATCCCAGAACATTACAGCATGATCTCTTTAAATAAAGTTTTTAAACTAAAATAGGGAAGGGGAAAAAACTTAAGGGGGAAAAAGTGAGATAAATTGACCAATCGATATCTCAACATTTGCAAATAAGTATCCTATTAATCACATCTCCAAAAACCCTAAAAACATCCCAGGTAATGAACAAAATATGAATATGTATTATATTATCAAAATATTAAATTGTTATTAAATGCAGTTTATGTACCTGAAGGGTAAGGACTATGTATTTAGAATTGTCTCCAAATACTAAGAACTTCAAATATTAAGGTAATATACCATACACTTCACTACATGTTTTAAATTCACTTTCTACATTTTCTGACTTTACATTATTAGTTTTAATTGCTTATTGAAAAGAACTAGCATATTTTATGCTTATCTGCTTAGAAATATAATTTAAATCTGTTTGCCTTATTATCAAGTACCAAGATCTCTGCACTCATCTTCAGATCCTCTCTAAGATTTAGTCCTGGATTTCATCTAAAGAATTTGGTACTTCAGATCACAGATAACTTTTCTATTCAACAGATAAAAAGAATCTTTAAAAGAAAAGTAACTGAAAATGACATACAAATAATTTTGTAAGACCTAGTAACAAAAGGAAATTTTGAACAAATAATACAGGCTGGGTCATCTATTATCCATCTAGCTTTCCTTTTTTCTTGACACAAAAGTGAATACAAATGTATGTTTTTTTAGCCTATCATAACCATTATTTCTAACTCTGCTGCTTTGATAGCTACCCTCTGACTATAGTAATATTCAGTATTCAGCAGAAACACTCCTTCATAGCCTGTATCCAGCTTTCAAGATGAACGCACTTTACTCTTGAATAAAGACTCTGAAATACTTAAAGGATTTGTTCCTAACGCAGTTACAATGTCAGGCACATGCAAAGAACCTTTTAAACTTATCTAGCAACTGACACAAAATATTTTGCTTGATTTGAGGCTGTATGGCTACTGCTCTGCTCTGCTGCATTCAGTCCTCCTTGCTGTCACATAATTGACTCTTGCTGGAGCTGCTCTCCCCCATTCATTGATTACCTGGACATTGAGGTGTAACTTCTTCAGGCGCTTTATCAGCGTGTCCTTATTGCACGGCACGAAAGCCTCCAGGTGTGAGTACACTCCATTGCGGATGGCAGGATTCACCTCCTGTAACTGTAGCTCAATGCTGACAAACAAACAGGAGATGCTCAGTCAGAGACACACTCCAAGGTAAAGATGACATCTGAACAAAAACCTAAGGAAACTTTGGAAGCATAGCACATTCTAGCTAGGCAGACTAAAAACAGTTGCTTGGGACTTTTTCAGATAAGCTTTTTTATAAAACGAAGAAGTCCTAATCAATGGCAAGAAACCATTCATGTATGCACTTGTCCAGCAATGTTGAACACTCATTCAAATTTAGTTTACACATATCACTGCAAATCAAAAGTAATATGATTTGACTATTATAGTTTTCTAGAGATTACGTTTGTTTCTTAGCATATGAACACATATTAAACCCTTAATTGAAGATTACAGAAAAAATAGTCTGGCATTTGCCCTAATGAAAACTGAAGGTGTTTTGAGTTACAAAAGTGGGAGACAGGAGCAAATAACAGCAATTTTGTTGAATTTTACACATGAAGTCAAGGACCAGGGCACTACAAAACATTTTACACTGGATAAAGACAGACAGGAATGACAGGAATTGTATGCATAAATAAATCTCTTTAGCTAATAACTAGCTTAGACTGATCTACCTTCATTGACTTTTAAGGGCTTTGTTGGAACAACCTCAATAATACTTCCTCTTCTGTACTTTTCCTTTCACCCCCTTTCCAAAAAGGGAAGGTTCTACAGATAAGCACTTACTCCAGAAGAATATTATTCATGTCTTGTGTGAAAAACTTCTTCCTGCCTTCTTCATCAAACATCTTGGCAGCCTGGAAATACAATAAAATAAAAAAAAAAAGCATCCAAGTTCATAAAGTATTTTGAACCAACAATTTTTGTATCTTCACTTTTACAGCCCTATCATATTCTTCTTTCCCAGATAACATTAATTGGAAAAGAATAAAGAAAATTGAGCTATTCTCAGCTGTTTAGAAAAAAACTGAGGACTGTTATTGTTATACTCAAATATATACACTAGGGCAGACAATCATTCTGTTTAGGATCTGCCTGGATCGCAGATGTTAACTTCTTTTGAATTACCATTAAGAAAATGGTAGATCCTTTATCACCTCACCACCACTAACATCCTACTACGACTGTTTTAAAAAGAGAAGCGTTGTTTGACAGGTCAAGAAGGCAAGAGCATTAACTAACACATTTCTATTCCATCTTTTTCTACCTGTTATGTGCCTCATCCAGTTACATCTTCCCAGCTTTCTCAGAGCCCTCTCAAACCTTCACTGCAATTTCTACAAGGATTTATGTATGCTAGAGGAATACCTCATCTCCCTTTCCTGCTGCTGTCCAGAATTCTTGCCGTCTTTAGAATGCATCTCTAATATTTTTATTTGGTCTCTTCCTGAATCTGGTTGTGGGGGAAGGGAAGATAGCCTTATTTATATACATATTTCCTTTTATCAGAAGTTTTTACTGATCTCAAAGGAATTCCCATGCAGAATCCCTTGATCTTTGTTCTTATCACCTAGATCCTCTTATTTTTTTCACAAGGAATGACAGCTTATAAGACAAAGCCAATTCCCTATGTCATTCTACAAAAATCAGTAAGAATCTTTCTCGAGTGTACATCTACCCTGCAGAATTTTAGAAATTGAGAAAAATGAGCCCCACTTTGAGAGGCCTACTGTCACCTTACAAGTTGGCATGGAACCAGACAGCAATATCTAGAGGAGCTAGAAAATTATATACATGCAGAAAAGTAGGCGTGTGGTATCATTATAGTGACTGACAAACATTAGAGGCAGCCAACACGCTATGAGGCTGAATATTCAAATAATTAAGAAGCATTAATTATGTCTATAGAACCACAGAACGGTGACTTGCAACAACATAGCTAAAAACTACAAGTAAGTGCAAGTGTTAACATGAATAAATTAATTTATTATTATTAAATACTTACTGTTCTTGCTTTTTGTAACTGACACATTTAAATTTGAAAGAAAAATATTTTCTAAAACTTGTGAACTCTACACTGCACAGGAAAACAGTGTGACACTCTGTCAAAGCTGTAAAGGTAGCCCATTGTCTGAATGCTTTATGACTTCAGTCATGAACACTGATACTGGAGTTTAAGTTCCTGCAAGGAGTACATTCCACTCATTGTTTTCTACCACAAATTCAGCTCCTGAGGGGATGGTACTATCTGTTTAAGAATACTGAAGCATTTGCCCTGCTAAAAAAATTAGAAAGGTTATAGATGCTTGCAAGTGATAGAGTACCAAAAAGACAAGTCAGAAAGTCTTAAATCCAATACCTTTATGCCTAATTAACACAGGGATTAGAATCATCATCTGGTTTACAGAAAACAGAAGGAAAAAGCTTTGACATTTTGGTCCCAGGTAGACCTTGAAAGGCAATTCCAGCATTATACTATTATGCTGGACAGCATTGCTGGCTTTTAAGGAGAGCAACACTGGCACATTCAAAAACTTCATCGCTATTACTAACTATGGTTGGGTTTTATTTCCAGAGTGATTATCTTGACAGTGACCTCCAAAATAGAAAAAAATCCTTTTATTTACTTTCCTGCTTGTTACAATATTGCCTTCTGTCATGGTAGCTCAGAATAACCCACTCGGGGAACTAGAACACATAAATCTACCAAAGGAAGTCAGGAAGCTTTTAGTGCCTTTAGTCAGTGGCTTTCTAGTCTTATTATTTTTTAAATCTTGATATATTATACTCCAGCCATAGAGCATAGACTACTTCTTACAGCTTTATAAACTTTCCTTTGTGCTAAAGAGCTCTAAAGCTGTGAGAGTCTGGTAAATATTTGACAAGACTCATTTCTTTTTAGTGCTTTTTAGAAGATGTCTGATTGTAATTTTCAGGAGGTGTGCAAGTTGCAATCTTTAAGTAAACATACAGACTAGTTGCTCCCCAAGTATAAACTTAAACTTGTTCTGCTCAGCCAGGAATCTTTCAGAAGATTCCTGTCAAAAATGTAAGACAGAATGGAACCCAGCTGGTCTAGTGGAAGGTATCCCTGCCCAGAGCAGGGGTATTGGAGTGGATGATCTCAAAAGGCCCTTCCAACCCAAACCATTTTATGATTCTATAAGGAGTTATGTTTTCCAAGAGCCACTCAATCAATGGTGCCTCCCAACCTGTTTGAGATTGTTATATAGAGAAGCAACATGATTTAACTTGGGGTAAGTCACTAAAACTTCCTGACTTTTGGCCTAATTAAATTCTGCACTTTTGCTAGAAGCTTCTTATTGATTCATAGCAAAAATAACCTGCATAGTGAGAGGTAGACAGAGAAGCTCCTTCACTTTAGTAAATACTAATTCCTTGGCCGTATTTAGCTTGGTATGCTTAAAACTAAATAAGAAAACTAGAAGACATTTCTATGCAGGTAAGAGCAAAGCAAGCAAGCCCTGCAATTGTTTAAATTATTTTCTCTTTGTCCAAAAAAGACAGTAACTTGAACTGGTTTTTCAAAACTTACTATGAGTAAAGAAAAGCTGCACTTTATTCTAAATAAGTAAAAGCTTTAATATCATAATCTGAACAAGCAACAAATTTATTCTCAACTTAGGAAAACATCCACAACTGAAACAAGGAGTATGTAATACCTTAATAGCTTTGATCCCTTTCAGTAACTTACTGGAATATTCATAACTTGTTCATTTTACATCTTTCATTCCATTTTTGCAAAGTTCAGATTCCATTCTAACCTTACAGAAGAAAAAGTTCAGTTTTGTGGCTGGCTGGTTTGTTTTTTGTAGTTGGGCGGTGATTTCTGGTTTTGGTGGCTTTTTGGTTGTGGGTTTTTTTTCCCTCCAGCACTGGCAAATTAAAGCCAAAAAACCAATACAGGAATTTGTAAGCTGCAGTCATATTTCAGGTTATCTCCTCCAAAGTAAGAAAACACTCATTCCATTTTATCAAATAATAATTCATGTTAAAGGAACACCAGTATTTCCATTATGGAGAAAAACCCATAAATAAATGAACATTACAAGTTATTGTACACAGAAGATTTAGAAAACCCTGTTTCCACTGTGCAACAAACACTGCTTGAATAATCGACCTGCATCATCTCTGCCTGTTTTAATCTGATTATGAACACGGCCATGTGTTTAACATGTGTAAACATCAATTCTTCATTTCTAAAGTTTCAGTCAGCAATCCAAGGATGACACTCAAGGTCCTAATTGTTCTTCCTTGTTCTCTCAGATTCTTGAATGCAATCCCCTACCAGTGAATTCATACTTACTGTTCGAAGGTCTCCAATGCGCTTTTCAAGTAGCATAGGCAGACCTTCTGGGAGGGCAGGCACCTGCTTGGGTGTCATGACCTGAGAGGTGTAGGTTGCCTGAGTGACATTTCCATTTTCTCCTGACAGCTCAGAGACCGGGCTGCCATCAGAAGTGCCATCAAGCAACTTATCAAAGTCAATGTCTCCCAGCATCTCCAGGGCACTTTCAGTTTCTTGCAGGAGCTCAGGTTCATTTGTGCTACCAAAAATGGAGAGGACAGGATCATTGATCCTAAGATTCAAGTCAGAGATATCATTTCCTGCACTGAGAGAGGAGGAAGGAATTTTACTAGGGGTAGAGGTTGCAACAGTCACTGGAGGTTTTGGACTAGGTTCCTTCTTCCTCATGGCTTCCTTCTCCTTTTGAAATTTACGGATCATGGCAGCCAGAGAGAGCGAGTCTTTATACAGTTTCTTTTTCTTCTTCTCAGACTTGTGTGAATTTAAGGCCATTACTCTGTAGAGGAAAAAAATCTTTAAATAGCATTTGACTTTTGAGGCCTCAGTAACCTTTAACAACAAAACTGAAAGTTTAGTACAATTAAAAATTATCAGGGGGAAGAAGCAAGTACTTCCTGCTTCCATCTTCAGACCATTTCACCAATTACTATAAACCTACTAAACACGATGACAGGTTCTCCCACTGATTTGTTACATTTTATACACATTAAGGCAAACATTATTGTATTTTGACTTCTCAATTTAATTATGGACTAGTTGGCACAAGTGTTAAAACTCAGGGCAGATTTATGATACTAAAATCTTGCCTCTCAAGACTGCTGAATGGTGGCAGGTTGACTGTACAGCATATACGTTAAAAAATTCTTTTCATTGCTAAGAATTTTTAAATGGAGGCTCAAAATCTATATTCTACTTAAACTGAGAATTTTCCACCAATTTGTCACCATGATGAAAAATGAGGTCAATAAATTTTCAATATTCAGTGTGAATATTTACAATAAGACAGCTTCCAACCACTCAACAGAAGTTTTCTAGAAGCCAATTAAAAACCCCACCACCTTAATACTTCTATGCTAGCGTCAGAATTCAGGAAAGCACAAAGTCAGTAAGAAGTACATAGAAGACTAATTAAACTGTATTTGCAGCTTTACAGAAGAGAAACAAAGAGACAGGAGGAAGATTATTTTTCATTAGAAGATGTAATTCCTAGAGCTAGCTTAGATGTTTGGGCAGGACAATGACGCTTTATGCAATTCATAAGGCTCAAAAATTTACTTCTGATTTCTTTCCTTATTATTCCTTGGTCAAAATTTCAGGGGCCAAAAAAAAAAATTAGCCCGCAGGACTGAGTCATACAAAAACCCCAAAATTCTGAAACAAAATCTAAGCTATTAATTACAGTTTAAAAGTACAATATTCAAAAGTGCTGTAATCTTGCTATGGCACAAGATCGTGAAGCCAAACCTCAGATATAATTCAAGGGTTCCAATAAAGAAAAAGAAACCTACCCCAACTGCTTAGGAACTTTCATCTTCCGAGGCTTCTTCTCCTTTTCTGTCCCTTCATCTTTTCGCTTGCGTTTCTTCATTCCACGATCTTCACTTTCTTTTAACTTTGCTATCTAGAAAAGAGATCAAATAAAGGACAATGATTCTTCCACCCTAAAGGACTTCTACAGAAAGAAGCATTCAATTTTGTTTACCCTTTCCAATTGAGAGCCAGGAAAAACACTTCCATGTGTGTCAAGACAAATGGTAGGATGGATTCCTAGTAGCAATTGCAGTTACTGACAAATGTTAATCATTTTTAAACAGTTATGAAATTTAGAGTTTTCAGTAAGATAAGTACTCTAAGGTACATACAGACTGCTGCCCAGCCAGTATGGCCAACTGCTACCTTGGAAGACACCATTTCCCCACCTCCCTCAGCTACCACAGTTTCATTGCTGACTATGAAGCTGCACAGTATGGAACATCTTTGCTGGTCAATACAGACCACATGCCTCCCCCTCCCTTGTCGATCCTTAGATTACCTGAGGGAGCAGGGCAGGGAAAAAGAAAGCCTTCAGACTGTGCAAGCATTAGCCAGCAACAGGCAAAATTCTGGTGCAGTTATCAACACCACTTTAGTCACAAATTAAAAGCACAGCATCATACAAGCTGCTAGAAATAGTTAACTGTATCCCAGTCAGAGCCAATACAAGAACCTTAAAATTTAAGAGTTATAGAGCAGGAAAGGACACCAGGAAGCACTAAGTTCTCAGAACCAGCATACAACTTGTAAATGTCATATTGCAATTATGTTTGCATTGACTAACTTGTCAAAGTTTATAGAACATCATGCTGTTTGGAAAGATTCTATATATAATTTTAATATAGCTGTTCTTATCAACTGAGTTAACTTTGTCAGGTGTTTTGGTTTAAGTACTATTCTCAATATTAGGAACAATTTCAAATCATGCAAACTTTGTGCAAAATCATTAAGAGCAGTGTTGATGAATTTAAGATCTCATCTATAATAAAATTCTTACAAAATTACAGAATAATCTGTCAGTTCAAGATGGGTGGACACAACTTGTTAAGCTGTCTAAAGACATGCTTAGTCTTACAAGACCGGACAGCCTGTGGACATCCTGAGTTAGTTACTGAATGCTAGTACACGAGCCACAAAACATAAAATGCAGTAAAACAGTACCATGCATCATTCTGCTTTTGTACTCTTCATTTGAGCCATTCTAAGCATATCAAATATTTCCAATGTCCACCTAGCTTCTACTTCTGTATAATCACTCACTTTAGGCGGCCTATGTTTTTTGTCTTCTGCAAAGTCTTCATCTTCTGATTCAGATGCCTGGCGAAACTGCAGTGTACCAGTGTTGATATAAAACCCTCCATATTTGGTTGTCAGGGATGCAGGAACCAATTCATCATACTGGGCAGGAAAAGGAAGATGAACTTATCAGTATTTCTTAATAAACTAAACATGTAGTTCATTTACCAGCTCTTATACATAAAAATATATATTCCAATTCACAGCACAGCTTGCTATAATAGAAACAGGATAGCAATGCTATGGAAAATTTACTGGCTGAAGCAGAGAACATTAATATTACAGAGTATCCTTTCAACTCCCAAAACAATGACTTTTCTGTACAAAAAGGCATGATTACAGCAATAAAAGTACTGCTTTCTGAAGGTAACTCACCACAGTGCCCTGCTCAAAATCTTACTTCTTTTAAAAAGTCCTCTGAAATTTTCTTCTGTTAAAAACGCTATCTCAGACACGACAAACTTAACCACAGTATGTTACCTGACTTCCAGTTTTAGGTGCTTAATACAACATTGCATGTTAAATATTACAATGCCAGGACTTTTTTCATTTGAAGGCTAACATTCTCCCTCTGTTCAAACAATTTTAAAATCACAAAATGTTTCAAGCTCTATCAATAATTTATTTTGAAAAGTACTTAGTATTTATGAAGAAATTTCCAAGTTTATAATTATAAAGTTGAATCTCAAAAATATTGAAATCCAAAGACATGTAGAAAAGACAGTCAATAATCAGTATAGTGGATGACAATATTAATTCTATTATTACATGCAAATAACCTCCATGCCATGTAAAAGATACTGAAGATAAAATTGTTTAACAACTGAAAAGTCTAGGCTACCAAACACTTTTAGGTAGGAGGAAGAGTTATCCAGAAAAGTAAAACCGTAAATATGTATTTCAACAAGGAAGCTGGAAAAAGAGCCTGAACTGGAAGCCTACTGAGAGATTCAATCTGAATAAGTAGTTAGAAACTTCCCCGACTCATCACCTTTTATCTTTCTGGAACAGAAAGCTTAACATGCAGTACTGAAAGACAAAATAGGAAAGGAAAAGTGGTGACAGCATTTATAAAGTGTCCTAAGATGATATGAAAAGCTAGCACAAGAAAGTGCGAGTATCTATTAATTGAACAAAACAAAAGTGAAGTGACTTAATAGTGGACTTGTCATTCATCTTAAAAGACCAGGAGGACCATGCAAAGTAAACTTGAGAGTGGAGGTTGTATAAGAATTTCAAAGAAAACTCATGCCTTTTTCCACAGCTCTCAGAACCAGCTTCATTAGGTGCAAGGAAAATGAAAGTAGAGAAAATAAATTATCCACGGTGCTTAATGACAGAGCAGACATTTCCCATTTGAGCTGACAGGGTGTGAACTGAATTAGCGAGGCTGGGGCAGTAAAGGATCAAAACTGGAGAATACGAAGTAGTTGCCAAGTTAGAAGCAAAACGCACACAGTCAAAGCTGAGACCATTAGCATAAAAAGCAAAAGCCAACAGAGTAAAGAGATGTGGAGCAGTACAGGAAGGCCTAGGTAACACACAAGTGAGGATTAAAGGCAGTCCACAAATGAGGAATCATGAATCCCATGAATCACAGCAAGTTATCTTGCTGTGTGGCACAGATCCACTGGAACAAGACAACAAGAAAGGCAGAATTAATTCAACACACAGAGTGACTGTATTCCATAATAGTCAACAGGCAAATAAGATTAGCAAGATGTGGATGTATAATTAAGCAGTTGAGGACTATGAACTTAGACTTTAAAAGACTTTTCTAACATTCAGTTCCTCTCAACCCTTGAATAAGACTACTTTAGCAAAATCTGGTTCTACCCTGAGCCTACTGAACAAGGTATAACTTAACTCAATGTTGTATTTTAGACATAGGGGCCTGCAGACCACAGTGTAGTTAGTACAACCCTCTTTGAGCTAAGCTTACTATTTTCTAGTGCCAGAACAGAAAATGAGTATGTTTGTATAAGGTATTAGCAACAGAGCTTAAGCTTCATTTTGAAGTGCTTCCAGAACTCTCAGTTAAAGGGAACATGGCTCTGGCAAATTCTAAATCTTCTTATGAATTGTTTTCAAGACCTTTGCTTTAAACTAGCTTTTTTTGTGCATGAAATCACACAATTTATCTTATGAACAAAAATAAGTTTAAAGCCCTTTACAGTGTTCTGCTCTTCCTTACACATTTCAAGGACAAGAATCAAAAAAATCTCAGACCTACAAAGAGACAGGACTTGACTGACTCCTGTGAACACAGGTTTGTCCTGATACGACTGATTATGGAATCATTCTGCAGATAACAAAAGACTGTCTGACCATCTAAAAGCAGGTTCATATGTAAGTTATTTTAAACTATTGTCCTTGAGCTACATTACATTACTTGGCTTTTAGTGCCATAAATCTAATTAAATGTTTTGGTATGAAAGGTAATTCAGTTTTTTAAAAAAATAAGTTAACTGGTCTCAACTTCATGAGTATACCAAGAACAATGAATTTTTATGGATTATACCAATTTAGTTCTGAAATCCAGATCCATAACAGTATCTTATATTAATATTGTCTACTCTTGTGTCCAGGTATTTTGACTACAATCCTCAGACATTTTGCTGTGATCCTTTTCCTCATTAACCTCCCTTTCATACAACAACCTACAAAAGTACATATGTGAAAAAGTTTTTAAACATTTCTGTACTAAGCCTTGGAAATGAGATTTGACGCAAACATGTCCAAATGTTTTAAAAAATGTAGATTATTTGTTGTGAAACAACTAATACTTAGCTAAAAGACACGCAGGGATAATTTTTATACCTTGTTTAGTTTATTTCTGAGGTAGCTCTAACCAACTTGGGGTGGAGGGAACTGTTTAGTTTTGATCATCAGTAGCCCACTGAAATAAAGGCCAAGCTACTGAAATTATGTCAAATACAGTTCCTTCAGTGAAACAGACTAAATATCCACACAGTTCCCTACACACTTCAGGATTCTTCAAACATATAGCATTGACTGATCTCTATGCTTCTTCAAGATGCAAAGAACTGAAATGCACTCTTTTGGCTTTGTCATCCTCTAAGGCTCAGTTTTCAGACAAAAACATGTAACTACCACCTTTCCAAAACTACAGTATAACAGAACCTACAAGTAAATCTTGAACAAGGTTTAGGGGAAACAATGCATTGCTTTACTAACCCAAGGAGACATCAAAAAGCAAGTACAAAGAGCTTTCCTGTGAAACAAAGGCTTCTCTTCTAAAACGTGCAGGGAAATTGGTGGGTTTGTTTGTTTTTCTTTTAACTCTAGGGAAAAGGACAGCCGGAATAGCTCAACAGAAAAAAGCATAAGAGATTATAAAATATATAATACTTGGCCCAGGGTAGTCTCATAGGAGAATCCTAGTTCAGTAGTCAGGGTATCATAATCCATCAGACTACCAGAGCACCTTGAGAGAAGTACTAGTAGACATCTATTCTCCTGTTTTGTTCCCATCTCAACCAACACCTTTTACACCTTTCCACCGGCCACCAGAGTTAGGTTATTAGCTTAAGTGACGCTCACAGCAAACAGATTACATTCTTATCACCTTGAAAACATTTCAGCTGAAGTTATAAAATGTATGACCAGTCATGTGACCACTTTTATCTGTGGTAATTGAACAACTCAATTCTTTTAGAGCTTGAGCTCTGACCTGACCCACAATGGAAATCTAGTTCAGTATTAAACAATTATGTAATGTATTACTTAATCTCTCCAGGATTAATGTTACAGAACTACTAGAATATTCTGCAGAAAAAAAGTTACACTTTCCTTTTCCCCTCATTTAACATGAAGAGCAGACTTTCTTTATATGACACTTAAGACAAATGCTCTTATCAAAGATGCGATATTTTGGCATGTTATAAACCTCCCTTTGTATTACATTAATAATTATTTTGTTTGTATTTTTTGGGAAACACTTAAGTTCACTGTACTGCTTAAAAAAATTCAGCTACTCAAAGAATAGCTAATCCTAGATGATGATCTACCCCTCTAGTAGCTCAGATTACTTTGAAAAGTAATTTTGTGATCATCAAAAAATTAAATCTAGCAAAATACAGGATGTTGCTGCAACCATTATTTCCTTCTCCTGCAGATATAAAGAGTGGTACTACACAGGCCAGATACAAGTCTCAGGTGTTTTCAACAACCTATGCAGGTGCTGAATTTTCAGTTTATTCAGTTTATTCTTACTCTTTCCTAAAGAAGGGTATGCCTTTTTGCAGGAGATCAAAAACATTACTTCTCCTTTAACAAACATCAGATGTGTTCTGCAAATTTAACTACCTTTATTCCTTGAGCCATTTTGGTTCTTACAGATGCAAGAGCTAAGCAGATGCAACAAGGAGGACAAAAAGCAAAGAATCTCTGAATTGAAACTCAGCCTTGTACTCACTCAAAATGCATAGGACATGTCAGGGGCCAGCCAGCAGGCATCCCCTGAAGACATGCAGGAAGCAAACACAACACGTTATTAAAAATGGCACAGTGCACTCAGCTAAATGAGCACTATTCCCCAAACACACAACTTCCAAGCCTGGGCAAAGTGAAAATGAACAAGGAAGACAGTACTAATATAAACACAACAATCCAGAGCCAATGAAACAGTTGGCAAGCGAACCTCTTAAAAATAGAAACTTTAATGCACCCTCATGTATTCAGTGTGGATGAAGTTTGCTACTGAGGTCTACAAAAGCAGCCTTTTCCAGATGAAAAATGCCGCAGTGCTCAATTTTTCTCAATATACCATGGAAGTAGGTTTAATAATGGTTCCTGTGGAGTCTTTTTCTAACCTTTGCAGGTTGATAGTTTGGTTGTTTCGTTAGGTTTTTTTAAGAGACAGTGATCTTTCACTAAAACAACACTATTCCTTTCCATAGTTAGCATAAAACAAACTCCTTGGAGTAGGAAGAATGAGAGAACAGTATCAAGTTGGTCTGAAACTACATCTGGCCTAGACCCTCACAAAAATGGTAAGAATTTCCATCAATACACTGAGCTGCCACTCCCTGAAGAGATACTATTCTTGCTGGGAAAAAGCTTCTCAGATATTCAAGAGTCTTGTCCAAAATAACCTTACTGACAACCCATCAACTTCAGGTTTTAGGGGCAAGCCAGTGTAGGAAAGAAGAGGATATTACATCTATCATACCTTTTGATGTCTGGAGACTACAAGATGACAACAAATTTATTCTCGAAACATGTGAAAACCATGTATCATGACACAGAATTTCTGCAGAGACCAAGCCCTTAAATTATGAAAAGTATTCTAGGGAACCCAGATAGAAAAAGAGTAACGCTCTCAACAATACGTCCAGAATTACTAAAACCAACCTTTGAAAGGTTTTCTGTAAAGATGATCTGAGCTCTTTTGAGGCAACATATAGCTAAAGAAAAGTAAGTTCTTCCTTTTAGCTGAAGTGTTTTGGAGAAATTTTCCACCTATGAGAAACCATTGATAACGTTGGTTTTCTCTAGTGAACAGCACAGGACTTTTTACATCAGTGTTTAGAAGGCTACTTTGGAACAATGAATATAACAGACTAAGTCAAGTATTTACACAGGGGCCTGGGTGTCTGAAAAACTGAACTGCCTGCTTCCCCCTACTCTTGGCATTCACATCTAGCTTCAATTCCTGCCAGTATGGCTACCTGGTATCACTGCTTCAAAAGACACTGCTTACAGACTTACAGGCCAACAGTTCTTTTTCTACGTCCATTGACTTGGAATGGGGGAAGTCTTTGGTTTGGATATCCAAACCTTGTTACCTTTAAGTAAGAGAAAATGGCATACATTTTCATTAACACCATGTATTATTTTAAATTCCCTCTTCTGTATTGCATAGCAGAAAGCTCAGAGAGCACTGGTTCCCTTGCAGTCTTTACCTATATAAAGCTTACATTGCCAGGAAGGTATTCAACCAACCAAATAATCAGAGGTCATCACAAGATCAAGTAATCAGCCTGATCTGGCTGGACACACATGTGCATGCAGGAAAAATAGAGTGGGTGAAAAATTCTACAGGAATTCCACTCCACAAAGAATGTAGTTCTGGGCAGCTTACACTACAGCAAAACCTATTTTCAACATCAAAGCAGTGGAAACACTGAGGAGGAGCAGCTTTCTTTGCAGGTTATGGACATTTTGTATAGGTCCATTAAGATAAGCAAAGATAAGGACTTGCCATCAAGCTAACCCCTATAGAGCAGTTAGAAACAATAGTACACTGGTTTTGATTTACTTTTTTTACTGGAATTATTACAAATCCACTGACTGCAGTCAAAATGCTCAACCCAAGAATAGCTGCTCACAAAGATTTCCTGCTTGCCTGCAAATGCATTTACCTCAAACTGTTTTTAAAAGCTATGGAATACATCTGTTTCAGTGCCAGAGAGCTCAGTATTTCTTTCACAACTGTGACAAGAAAAAGGACTAAAATTCTGAGGAAGCTTTCAATTTCTATTTTTTTCTTCTGGGATAGAGACAAGATAATCCTGGAGCAATTAAAGAGGCACTCATATTCACTTTTCAAGTATTTGTGTTCAGGATATTATAGTTTTTTCAGTGTAAGACAGTGTGTCTTCTGCAGAGAACAAGCCCTTAAATTATGAAAAGTATTCTAGGGAACCCAGAATACTTTTTTACATGCCCAGTCCAGGGCATGGCTCTGATACATCTCAGGGTACACAGCAATTTCATAGCTGGCCACACAGAAGATGAACAAGCCAGACATGTAGATTTTCCTTCTGAACACTTCTCTTGTATTCAAGATAGAATGATGGATTTAGAGGTTTCGCTGAACTTCAACTCCTACATTACAGGACCCTTAAGATCTGCAACAGCAACATGGACTGCAGCTGGCACACTATATTTTTTTCTTCTTTTCTATAAAAAAATGGGCATAAAAGCAAAACAAAGATGGCCTCTTGCTAGTCTGTATTTGTACTGAAGACAAGTCATAGTAATTTGTTGAGGAAAGCAATCTCTAGAGACTACACCATTTCTCCCCAACAGCTTCCACAGTTAGCACATGATGCAACCATTTGGTCCTCCAACAACTGCCTTTTGTACATTTTGCAAGGACTCTGTCAAGAGACAGAAGTAAATGCTCCTTCAAATCTACTGGATCTGCTGCTGGTAGCACCACCAGTGGTGGCAGGAGGCACAGTATGCTATGTAGTAGTGCACCAGACTCATACTTTGACAGAGACCTGTGCTATGAGTATTGCCAGTGTCCCAAATCTCCTATCAGATCTGTGATGGGTCACAGTAAATCCAGGAAAACCTAGCTAGAACTTGGGCTGGGTATCATAGCATTTTAAAAGTGAAGATGATGAACTTAAGCAACAGTGAGAAACAGGATAAACCTATAGGCTCAAGTGGTTTCTCAGCAGAAATGATGCATGTCCATTCCTACCAAGCTGGAGACCAGAATCTGACCTTCGGAAAAGACATGTGAAGGCTTAGACCCCAATATGGTTCCAGCAGCACAACCAGAAATTGTGGGATAATGAACAGTTTAATATTGGCAGGTTCAAGTTTCTAGACAAAGAAAAATGACAAACTAATATAAATTACAATAAGTACCTTACATCAAACTCTCTTTGCACAACTTTAGACCTACTTCAAAAAATACTGATTTTTTGGAAAAAAATCACACAGAGAAACTCAGCCTGCTATGCACTGTGGTTAACTGCTCAGCTTCTTCTGCAGAAAAAGCTTATCAGCTCTGCAGACACTTTCTGTGCACCTCACACAAGGTATCACTCATTGGAACATCTACATGCTAGAAACTTCATAGCTCCGTTTACTCTCTTTACTCTCAAATTTTAGAATTTAAATGAAAGCTTCACATAATGTATGCTAAGCAATGCACTTATGTGCTTTTCTTACTCTTTTCTCTCAACTCCTTTTCATAATATTTCCCCTCCGACTCATAATTTTAGCCCCTCCCTTCTCATGGCAGATCACTGCTGCTTTATCGAGTGTCACTCAGCACTGGAGGAAACTGAAGGCAAGAGACAGCTCTTATTTTTGTTTTTTTTTTAACTTGACTAAACTGTACACATACTTCTTTCTGACATTTAATAAGGAAAAACTATAGAAGGCTTCTGAACTTTTAAATCATCCACTCTTTTTTCCAAGATTTCTTCTCATTTTCATGATTTCATGTATCACCTCTAAGATATCTTCAAATGCCCTCTTATAAACTTTCTGATATCCTTGATACTGCCTGCACCAAACTAAAATATTTTTCTTTTACCTTAAGATGTGTTTTCACTTCTGAAAAATATTCAAAGTAAGCAGTAATATCCTGCTGTTTAACCTGTTTTGTCTCAAATTTTTCAGACATATTCAATGTTTAGAATAACCATCCTATTTTTACTGTTTTTTAAGAGAAGAATAGCTTCCTGATTTAATGAAGGAAATATAATGCCAGTGACCCATTAATAATCCAGAGAGCTACTACAAGAAACTAAACTGTGCCAGTGTCCTTTTGGTCAACAGTAAATGAAGTGCACAAATAAAAATATTTTAATTTCTGAAGCTGGAAATGACTTGATTTAGGAATGGCTTTCTTAATTCTTTGGTGCATTATATCTTGAATAAGACTACAAATACAATAATTCATTGGTCTCCCAAAGTAGTACGCCCTTTGCATTCACATCAGTTACAGACAAGTACAAAGTATTTTCCCTTACCTTTCTTCTGTGTTGAAAAGATAAAGCACTGTCTCATGATTTCTTGCTGCTGTGCTGAGGCTTACTTACCGCTTCCGAATTATCAATGAAAGGGTCCGTCTCGTCGTAGCCATAACCTATATCAATTAGATCCTGCAGGCGATCTTTCCGATGTTTGTGGGGCTTTCCACCCTGAAGACAAAGCAAGTGTTACATCACTTAGGAAACATGGAAGCAACGTACTAAAGCCTACAAAGCATAAGGCATTGGAGGAATAGTCATTCAAGGAATTAGCAGTTTTGCTTTCTTGAATGCTTCCTTGAAGATGGTCTATACGACTAATGAAAACTTCCACACACAGATGCATTCTGGCAAACATGCCTCACCAGAATCATCCCTGAAAAGCAGTTACTAGCTACCTTTGTCTGCAAGACCAAGAGCTTCCTTCATCTCTATTCAGAGATTCTTCCCTGTCCTACAGTTTTAACGTATAGTGACTGGACTGCCAATGCTGGAAGGGCTGGGATAATTTAGAAACAGTCACTTTTTTCAGTATTCTACACAATCATTACAAGTGAAAATAATGATAGCCTAGTTTTCCCTACACAAACACTTTTTTCCTAAAGTGTTTCCCTACACAAAATGGATTAATTCTCTATAGCACATAAAAAGTTGAGTTTTAAAACCTAAAATGAGACTTGAATATTAAAGCCAGAAGGCTTAGTTTTCTAGCTCATGTATATTATCAAAATCATCGATAAGCCTTAAAAGATAAAATTCTCAAAAAAGCACTGCCCTCATTAAAATGGTAACTTCCATGAATTCAAGACTTGCTCCTGAAACTTCTCTGCCTGCACCCTACAGCTGTGAGCATTCCTAGAGCAAGTCAGTCCTTCCAGCTGTGACATCCAAATACCAGGGTCCACTTGTTACTATGAGAATGCAGACACTATTCAAAGGTGGTTTCACCCTTGCTCTTCTATGTGAGATGTAAGCATCTCAACACCTCCATTTTAACAATATTTTGAGAAAATGCAAATTTGTAACCAAGTAAAGCATGGGCTCTTGCAAGTGAACCGGAATCTCTCAAATACACTTAAATTAACAAATGCAATAGGTGCTAGGAGAAAAACTTCAAAAATCCGTTCTGCTTTTAATTCACATATCCAAGCTACATCCCAAGCTAAGTACTCCTATTGGTCCTATCATCTCCACCAATCACTCATCTGGAAAAACATCTGAATGACTGCACATTTCCAAAACACACAGTACTTTCTTTAAAAAAAAAAAGTTTGCATGAGATGGATGAGAGAAGAAAAAGTAAGTTAGAAAAAGGCAGCACTTAAGAATTCTAATTAAACTCCAGTGAAAAAGCTTATATAATTCATGCTTCTGACTTGGGTACCAGCAGGTTAAGAATGCTTCATAAACCATACTTCACCTGTATGAATCTTACTAATGTGTAATGCAATCCATCTCTGTACTACATATATCTTGCAAGTAACCATCAACATCCTTGTTTTTGAGTCTAAAATATTTTTGCAGCAGTGATTATCCTATGATTTTACGATTTCAGTATAATACAAGGGCAATAAAAAAAATTAAAATTTCCAATACATTCTGACTGCCTGACAGTCAGAAAACCAGATATGTAACAAAGGTAGTTAAGAAAAAAATAGTCTTATAATAGCTGAATGAACAGCAGTCTTAAAATAGTACCTGTATTCAGACATACAAAAATATATGAACCACTCCATGTATAATTAAGAGATTTTCCTTCATGTTCAGGCCTGGCTCTAACCATTTATGTTTAAGGAACTGTGTTGAGATTTCACGTGATCAAGATGTTAAGGATGCAAGACTGCAGCAGAAGAATGAAGGGATTATCTGTGTCACTGTCCACCATGTAGCATTTCAGGCAAGTTTTACCACTGCAGCTTTCCTCCAACCTTTTTGTCCCATAACACTAGTCAAAATACTACAGCAAATTAAGGTGTCTAGTTCCTGAAGCTGAAAATACCACTCATGCAAGTATTCAAAAAAGCCAAAGATGACTTCAATATATGAACTGTCATGTAATCTTACATTTAAGCAACCTTTGCCCGACAGGAATAGAAGGTCAGTGGCAAATACAATGCCAATACCTGAAGAAGCTTGAAGAGCAGAATCTATAAACCAGTAAACATGGTCTTTATGGTGGATAAGTTAATAAAAGCTATAAACAAAAGAACCAGCAGGCACAAGAATATACAGAGCAGGAAGAAATGTTGGTAGAATAAAATATTTCAAATGCTTTAAAAATGGTCCAAACATTTTTAAAGGCAAGAAACTGCCATGAGATAAGGAAGGTCTGCTTAAAATGATGTCTGATCTACAGCTAGGAAAGAAAAGGTAAGAACAGGTATCTCATTTTAGCAAAGAGTGATCAGAAAAATTATTATGGAATATGCATTCATTCACCTTTGGAAGCAACAGAGCAGGTCAAGAGTTGGAGAAGGACAGGGGTCTAAGATGACAATCTACTGAGGCAAGTTGAAAGAAAAAACAACTGAAGAATAACTGAAAGACCTTACAGTTGCTCTGAATTTAGTATGATAAATAGGCACTTGAATTCAGCATCAATAAAGCAAGGTAATCCACACAAAGTACAACCTAAGCAGAAAAACATACACCATGCTCCAAATTTATATGCTGCTCAGGAACCATGTGAGTTGTTACACACAGCTCAGACATTTGCTTAATCAAGAATGGTCAAAAAAATGTGAGTTGAGACTTATTAAAAAACCCCCAAAAAACAGAGAACAAAACCAGAAGTTGTTATAACACTGACAAATCAGGGCATCATATCATTAATACACTTACATTTAAAATAAGAAATTAGAACAAAAAAGAGAACAGTAAGCCAACAAGGATGTTTAAAGGTAAAAAACAGTACTTGCATGCAATAACAATGTTAAAGACACTACAGCTGGGGAACACAAGGGCTGGATTTAGATGATAACATCAAAATCACATGCAATGTGCAGAACTGGAAGTGTATTTCTCTATTTCTTACAGTACAGAAACTATGGAGCACTATATGAATTCATCAGGCTTAAACACAGTGTGTTTTCATATGACAATCATCACAATACTCCAGTGCTGTAGAACACAGAAATCCAGTAATGACCTGGTAGATTTCTGGCAGAAAGCTATAAAAAGATTAAGCATGTAACCTTTGGGTTTGAGAGAAATTAAGACAACACAGACTACCAGACAGGCACAGTGAAGTAATATCAATGAACACTTGGTCTATTTATACTTTCAAGTATAAATTCCACTAGTGTCAGAGACTATGTTACCATCCATTAGATGGACCTTCATTTCTTATGTAAGAAAAATTCTTACATATGTAGACTATTCAGTATCGTGTTCACAACGGTGAGGTTCGGTATCGTGTTCACAACAGTGTTTGATTTTATCTAGAGAATAATAGCAATCAAAATGACAAATGGAATCCTTCAGAGCAGAATTTTTTATGCTGATGTTTAGTATGTGCAGCAAATACAGGAGAGTTCTGAATAATTAAGTAAACAAATGGTACGTTATTTTGTTTTACAAAAACGCACTTCTTCACAGGCTCTTAGTATCTGCAAAATATATCAAAGGGTGTACTGATTTGGTTATGAGTACAGGAATTTGTCTGAAAAGTAAAAAGTCTTCAAGGCAGATTGTTCTCCATGCATCAAATTTTCCAGAAGTACTGCCACACATTATGATTAAAAACAACGTTTGAATCCACTTTGAACAGGTATCTTAGCTAAATAATACTTAATTAAAGAAGGATATAGTACTTCCTGCAAACCTGAAAAAAACCCCTTTATTTTGTTCTCATATAACCACTGATCACATTCACAGCAAAGCACTGCTAAGGAGTGTTACAATATAACTCCAGCTAGGAAGAGTATCCTGCAGTATCCTGGTCACTCACTTGATGAGAGTGGCTATCTGCTACATGGGATCCCTGCTCCAATTGAAGCTAGGCAGTGAATAACTCGCCACAAGAGGCAGAAGATGGCTGAATGCTGTCCGAACATGAGCAGTTGTACCGGGTCAGCATTCAGAGATGCGATTCCTCTGAGCATGGATGGCAAGTAGAGACTGATGGTTCTCATACAGGAAGAGAAAGGACAGGGAGTTTCTAACATAAGGAATCTTAGTCCCTCACCACCCTTAATGCTTAGTGGCTCTAACCTAGTAAGTAGTTCTTCAGATAGAAGATACTCCCTTTCATGGGGCTGGAAGGGACAAAAGGCAAGTCAGAGAATGAAAGGGGAGGAATTAGAAGTGCAAGTAGTAATGAAGATGCAAGCGCACCACAAATTTTTATTACCTACTGTTTTCTAATAGTTAAAAGCATCTATTTGCCCCTTTCTGTGACTACTGAACACTGAATTCTGGTTTTCTTAAGTCTAGTAACATGTTTTGTCCATAAATGTACATGTTCAGCTTTGATGGATGCATAAACATACATGTAAAATTAGACTGCTTCCACTACCACTCCCTCCTACATATATTGCTTTACATACTTACATTGATTTTCATCTACTGTAGTTAAGCAACTTTTTTCAGACATTAGAAAATCCTTAATAGTGGAAATGAGTTTTTTAGGAAAGTATGACTGAAACATTTTTCTCTCACATTCAAAAATTATTTATCATTCAAATTAAAAACAAATAGCATTTTGGAACAGCCTTCTCAATTCATCTTGGATTCTCTCAATCTCTCCAAAAAATGAGAAAGATTCTTTTCAGTTTAAGAGTTGATTTTGTTATGTATCACAGCTAACATGCCTTGAAATAGTAATTACTTCTACAGAATTTATAGACTGGGCACTTAGAAAAATCTGCCTTTGCCAGAAAAAAACCCCAAATAAGTCATACAAAAAAGATTTTAATATGTATATTAATAGCAAAAGATACAAATGACTGCTCTTGTTTCCCTTCTTTATTATTGAGGTGTTCTATTAGTAATCCAGAATATCAACATGCCTCAGCATGATGATGAGCTCTGATTGCCAGCTCAGACTTAATCACCCAACCCTACCCATATGAATTCTTAAAGACCTGTTTGGGTGTGGTTTTCGTCAACATTTTCTGATTTCTACCTTCATTTACTAGTGAAAGGCTCTTTATGTTCCTAGCTAGTGTTGTTCAGGTCACTCACACTACACTTTAAGGAGCCAGTAGAGTATCATCAGGCAGCTGGCAGCTACAAGACATTCATCGAATAATGATTTACTACTTAATAAATAACTTCCTATGGAAACATTTCAAACTAGTCAGGAATTCATCAAGAGTCATCAGTGAATACTGACCTGCATCTATTACCAAGTTGTATTTATATAGGAAGCTTTTCCAAGAATAGCTTCACAAGCTATAACATCTACAGACAAATCTATTTAGCAGACTTGTCTGATAAGCTTGTGGCAGCTTCAAGCTACTTAAGTGAAATAAAGTGAGACAGTCATCACTGAAATGTACAGAAGTCATTTGATGCTACATTAGCAACTTTTTTCAGCAAAAGAAATCCCAACAGTATCTTATCACTATTAAATATTTGTATTTTTTAATGAAGTGCAGTAACTCACGTATTTTGCCTCAAACTTCTTGGCAAGCATTTCTACTTCATGTCGCTCACGTTGTTCGTCATTAAATGGATCCTCTAAATGAGCTGACTTCTTCTGAAAAATGCAAAAGTTACACATTCATTCCATAAGAAACACAGAGTGCATCTCAAAACCTATTAAATGTCAAAAAACAATACTCTGATGACTAAGTGGTTAGAATTTATATTTAATCTCTAAAAATTACTTTGATCATTGAATTATCGTCCACCTACTTTTCTTCTGATGATAACAAACCCAGAAGAATTAAGATAAATACTCAGATTTGTATTTTCCCAAGCATTCCACTACAACATTAACTAAAAGCGTAAGCATAAGAGAGAATTATGACCATTTGAGGTTAGAAAAAACTCTCTAACCACAAGTCCTTTTCACCTCTGTTTCCACTGGTTCCTCTAATAGGTGTTATGATCCTTCTAGATAGAACAGACAGGACGTATGTGGTATGCTAACCAGGAGGCAAGCAGCCAGAAGACTAAAAATCTCAGTAAATTATAACCATAATTAATGTCTTTTATCTAAAGAAAAAAATTATAGTGCAAGAGTTAATTTCAGTAATCATAACTATGTTAGCTACAAAAGAGATTTAATATTCCAGCTATGCATACAAGGAGTGAGTAGTCCCTTACTTTTTTGGTGTTTTTTAGAAAAGATGTTTTCACTGAGACAAAGTCAATGAACAGGATATACATAGTGTTTTTGGTTTTTTTTTTTTTAATAAGCAATGGCAGGAAAACAGGGCTGCCCTCCTTCAAACCAGAGCTCACATAAATACAGGAATTGCCAGGTGGGGGAAGGTACTAGGATGCTAAAATACCGTGGAATTCCCCTTTGCAGAACTTTATGGATGGCAGCTAATTTTACTGCACATGGACTACTCACCAATGAATAAATGAAGATTTATTAAGAACAAAAAAAACTAAGTTCAGAAAAGCAAGATCCTTCCTCCATAGTATGAAATGCCAGTATATTGACCAAATGGTGACCAAACCAGCTCATTAGCATCAAGACCAATGTAATGAGGAAGGTAAACTAAGCAAAACTGCAAACACCACATAATTATAATACATTTTCCAGAATAAGTATTTAGAGAAAAAGTTAATAGGGGCTATAGTTATTCCTAAAACATAAATTAAAGCCACTTACTTATTTCCTGCAGGCATAATTAAATATAAAATAACTGCTCAATTCATGAAACACCATTTTCTCTACTTTTAACTGGGAAAAGGTATTCCTCATCTTCTGCTAGGCATATGTGGCTTTTATCTAACTCTGAAAGGAGACAAGGTTGAGCCTAAAGATGAAGTAAAACTTAGTACTTAAGTGTTAACTTGCTTCTTTCCACCAAACACCCAAAGCTGCAGCTGACTATCAGTTTGATTAGTTAAGCACTACGGAAAACTCAAATTCAAGCAAATTTTAGTTTTCACTGTTTCTAAGGGATGGATGGCTCCCAAACTAAGACGTTACTACTTCAGCACCTTTTGAGCCTGTTTGACAGAAGACAACTTGAGCTTCTGGCTCATCCACTTCAATCTGGGTTTGAAGCACCAAGCCTCACTTACCCTAAAAGAAATGGGAGCACACTTTCACTTCCGCCAGCATTTAAGAGGCAAATAAGCTCTTCAACCACACAAACTTATTACTCACATTCAAAACTTTACATAATTCCTGCCGAAGGATGAACTCTACAAACAACCTGATCAAAGGATGTTCTCTTTATGAAGGCAAAAAAGTACAAGCATAAGTTTTTAAAATATACATTTCCACTAGCTTCTGATTCAGCATAGGAACGTAAATTTGGAATTAAAAAAAAAGACACAAGTTGTACTGCCAAATCAGTTTTGGGATTCTTTATCATTTCAGTATTATACACCTATTATTATCATGGCTTCTTAAAACCGTATTTAAAGATATGCCTGTGCACCAGTCCTTGCCTTCCTTTGGAGAGCTTTTCTTGGTTGCTACAGTTCCAAGAATACTACAAGACAAAAAACCAAACTCCTGACTTTGTAATGTTAAATTTTAATGGCAAGTGTTATAAAAAAGTTGAGCAACTTCTTGTAAGGGAGGAGTCAATAACAGCTTCTAGAAAACCAAATCAACCTTCATCCAAAAAACTTGCATAGTAAAAATAAAGGATCTGTACTGTTAATTTTAAGCTGAAACATTACTAAAACAAATTTTGAAAACTAAAACTCCACTTAAAACCACAACATTAACTGCCAGTTAGTTACTACTTACTTTGAAAAAGCAAATCCCAAGATTTTAAATCTTCCCTAAACAGCTAGCTTCCCTAGTAGCTTTCCCAGGTCCTACCATATAACAAGAAATTAAACTGACAATCCAAGTACACATCCAGTTTTAAACATGAGTGAAATTCCAGAACCACTTTTAAAAGATCCTAATTTATGACACTGTTTTACATAGCAAATCAGCTGATTGTTCCACAACCCAGTGACAGAAGGGCCATTATGATCCATTCATTTTAATTTGGACTCTTTGGAGCTGAAAAATATACCAAGTTTCTTATAAAGAAGTACTATCCCTGTCTCTACCTTAAAAGCAGCTTCTGACCTCAGTTGTACCAAAATACCCTAAATCAATGCTCTCCCACCTCCAGAAGACATGGTATTTGCTTCAGAACTACATCAGGAAGAGCCCTTTTACCCTGAATATGTGATTAAGATATTGGCAACCTTCAGAATAAAAGGCAGTTATGGAACTGGGAACTGCCAAAGGGAAAAGTCAGCCTTCAAGTACTGAACCACTTCTAAACCCTAACACAATTTTCACCTTCACAGAACTGCTCAGAAAGATTGCACTTCAGAGAGCAGCATGATTATGCTACACTAATTCTGAGGAGTCATAACTGGCACTCTTTGCCCACAACAGCTGTAGGACAGGATGAACAGAAGGCACCTTTTAACTTGCATGACAAGATCTGAGGGATTAAAACCAGTCACTGATTTTTCTGTCTTCCACATTTGAACACAATCCAGTGTGTACATCCCTCCTACAGCAGAAAAAGTGAGCAGCCCACTAAGTATAGTTACAGCACTGCCACTGCCTAGAAACACTTTGGTTCATAAGAAAAGTTTCAACCATATTCAAGACTGTGCTGGATGTAAAAATCCTATTTTAGTCTCAGTACTGGTATTTGATACTTGTTTTTATCACCAGATCAACCAGAATCTTCTTCGTAGTAGTTACTTACTTGCCCTCTGCCTTTTCCAGTAAGAAACAAAGTTTCTCTGAAACTGTGTACTGGATTAAAGTACAAATTAAATTATTTAAATCAAGTACAACTTGGTATCCTCAACTAAGAATGAGCAGTTCAAGTATAACCAGCTTAAGGACATGTTACTCCTTCCTACTTGGAACAGTGGGCACTGTTGATTGGCTAATACTGCTTGTTTCCTAAAGTTGTCTGCAGGAGCTTTGTGCTTAAAAAACAAAGTAGTTCAAAGTAGTATTTTTTGTTTGGGAGGAACAAGCAAGGGAAGAACACTTTGGTCGTTTTTCCTTGAATCAAGTTCTCAACACTTACAGGTGTGGTTACCGGTCCAACATTAACTCTCATTTATCCCTGTCCCCTCCAAGACTACAACTCCTCTCCAAGTCTGCTACTGATCACTTCTCTGCTTCTCGAGACTTACAGCAGAGCCGGGTCTTCTTTATTTACCTGCACACAGCCTAGGGACAACCGGGAATACAGACCGGCGTGGTCAGAATTTCGTCCAGCTGCCGGTAAAGAGCTCCCAAGGAGGAAGGATGCAACACCTCTCCCGGCAGGGAAGGGGAGCGGCAGGGAGGTGAGCCGGGGTAAGCGGGACACGAGACAGTGGCGATCATCCGCCTCAGCCGGCAGCAAAGGCCAGGAGCCCTTGGCCAGCTCAGGGACAAGTGGGAAGCTCCCCTTCCCCCCACGGGCACAGGCGCAGCCTCAGCACCAGGAGGAGGCCGCAGCGACGGCGAGGCTGCCGGACTTCCCTCCAGGACGCCGCCCCTCCCGCCGTACCGGGACCACCCCCGAGCAGCAAGGGGTAACAGATAACACTATCGGCAAGGCCGGGGCCAAAGGCAGCCGAGAGGTGGAGGAGGAAGCGCGGGGGGACCCGTGCCGGCGGGAGGGGAGGGAAAAGGGGGAAAGGGAGGTCCCGTACCCGCGAGTCCCCGCACAGCAGCAGCTCCGGGTAGCTGAACTCCACGCAGCCCTCCTCGGTGGGGTCCTTCAGCACCACCTCCAGGCGGACCGTCTGGCGGAGCGGGAGCGCCTCCCGCGGCGGCGGCGGCTCCTGCCGCCCGCTCTGGCGCGGTG